>NC_133479.1:441839-540391 GCF_025370935.1 Choristoneura fumiferana
GGTCAGTGACGACAGTAAACGGGCCTAGTACCTAGGTATGGTTCAAATTTTTCAACAGCATACACAACCGCTAGTGCCTCTCTCTCTGTCGCACTATAATTACGCTCATTTTTATTTAAAGACCTGCTTATATAGGCATATTAGGATGGTCGTCTCCCTCCACGTTTTGCGTCAAGACGCCACCAATGCATAACTAGAAGCGTCACAATGTACTGTGAACGGTTTATCAAAATCTGGACATATTAAAATGGGTGCCGATACTAATGATTTTTTAAATCCATGAATGCGTTTTCCGCGTCTGTGGACCAAAACAACTTTGTTTTCGTACTAGTAAGTGCGTTCAAAGGTGCAGCTATTGTGGAGAAGTTTTTTATAAAACGTCGGTACCAGGAACACGTACTAAAAACATTTTTACCTCCTTTGCATTCTTTGGTGTTGGAAAATCTATAACCGCACGCACCTTACTTGGATCAGTCCGTAAACCGCACTCGTCTACTATGTATCCCAATATTTGAGTGACTTGCGAAAGAAATTACTTTTTCAAAATTTATCGTTAGATTTGCTTCCTAATACGTTGATATACTCTATTCAGTAATAATAAGTGTGTATCATAATCTTCTGACACTATTATTACGTCATCGACGTAGCAAAATACCAGTCCCTTGGTCACTTCACTACAAAAGGGTGTACAAAAAAGCATGTCCATAAGCCTTTGCTGACGCGCAGGCGCTCCAGTAAGACGAATGGCATGACATTAAATTTAACAGACCCTTTCCCGGTGCAATGAAGCTAGTTTTTCTTGTGACTGAGCATCTAACTTTATTGCCAAAAACTTGATTTAAAATCGACTGAGCTAATAAACTTTGCGTTTCGAAGACTATCCAGTATTTGGGGTATGTAAGGTATTGCATAAGCATCCCCTTTAGTAACTGCATTTAATTTGCGACAATCCAAACAAAATCGCCATGTACCATCCGACTTGGGAACCATAAGGACCGGATTAGACCACGGACTTTCACTGTGGGTTATTACATCCAAGCTAAGCATTTTATCCACTTCCTTATGTAATTCCCTAAGCTTTTCCGGTGACATGGGATATGGTCTACACTTAATCGGTGGTGAATCGCCGGTATCAATTTTGTGTTCAATTAAATGAGTTCTACCTAGACCCTTAGTCTCGAAAGAAATTTCGTGAAACTTTTTAATTACAATTTCTGCCAATTCTTTCTGTTCTGATGTCAAATTGTCATAATATGTTAAATTATTTAATTGTTGATCAATTGAGCGCATTTCTAATAAATTCTGTGGGTTTCGTAATATAAGCAATTTTATCAAAGATTTCTGGTAATAACGAGAATTCTTTCCAAAAGTCGACTCCTAGGATAACATTCGATACTATAGTAGGTATAACGTGAAATTTTATCAATCTAGTAACCCCTTTAAAAGATAGTGGCAGTGTTATAAATCCTATTGTATTGCATACTGAACCATCTGCCACAGTGACAGTAGTAGCGGATTCTACCATTTGGTAGCCTAAATTGACAAAACGCTCGTGTGCACCATTCCCTATAATCGAGATTGCAGCGCCGGAATCCAACAATGCACAAATAGTCAAATCCAGAATATTAACATGTAAATAAGGCCGAATGTCGTTGTCGTCAGGTTTAAAAAGGACCGTGGTGACGGCATTGTTTTTAAAATATTGTGATACCATTTTTAACCATTTTGTACTATCAGTAGTTACGGCTTTTTCTACTGAAGTGCCGCCACGACCTTCACCAATTAGTTTTTTGGCTGTAAATTAAGTCTACACTTCGGGCACGATCGTGTCGTATACCCGAGTTGACCGCACTTAAAACACATAATACGCTTGTCGGTACACGCCTTAGTATGATGTGTATCTACCTTGCACCTATAACAATACATCTTGCCGGTATTTGACGGCTTTTGATTGTGAAACTGTGATGGTGGTCTGTACTGTGGCCGTTGGTCAACGAACTGTCGTTGGTGTTGTGGCGGTATATTTCGACTACGAGCACCATGACTAAAGGTGTTGAACGACCTCTGTTGTTGTACAGATGTAGATGCGACGGCAGTAAAGTCCTGTTTTGCTGTTTTACCTTTATAAACAAAATCAGGATTTAATGAAGACTGTTTTGGCGGTTCCGCAAATAATTTTCCTTTTTGACGTGCAGCCTCAATTATCCTACAACAACGACGTAAATCTTCGACGGAGTTAATTTGCTGCAATGCGAGCTGCTCCGAAAACGATGGCCTAATATTATGAAACAAGACTTCCAATTGCTCCTTATCACTTTTTGGACTCGCAAGACGTGCAAACATACCACTCATAACCGCAAAGTAAATATGAGTCGGCTCGTCTTGTCCTTGTGTTCGCGAATGGATTTCCTGCAGTAGTCTATAGTCAAAATCCGTTGGTGCAAACTCCTCGAGTAACAAAGTGCTCAACCCCTTCCAAGACTGAAACCTGTGTTTATTTCCTCTATACCATAAAAGACCTTGATCGATAAACAAACAACAAGCTGAGTTAAACAACTGCTCATCAGAAATACCAAACGCTTGAGCACGCTCGTTTACCGCTTCTAAAAACGAATGAACACTTGACAAACCGTTGAACTTATTGTTGACATATTTTAGAAGATTAAAACCTGTAGACTCTTTTGTAAACTCACATAAATCAGCACAGACACCAGAACCGGTACTTCCAGGATCGCTTTGCTTTGTTAAGAACCTATTAATAATAACCGAACATTGTTCCAACTTTGACTTTAGATTAGCACTCACTTCCTTTTCTACCTGTATCTCAAGTACAGTTAACCTGTACAGTCGAAAATAAAGGTGACAGTACAAAGCTTTGGCACGGACTAACAAACGACTGTCTTTAGTTTTCTCCAAAGAACTCAGCTTAGACTGTAACTCCTTCATTTTCTCTGTAATTACAGGCAACTCCTCACTAGCTCGCAAATCTTCACCTATAATTTCTTCAGGCAGAAATTCTGTGCATAATTTCTTAAGTTGTTTTCTCATAATGTAAACTGTATCTCCCGGTGTCTCTGCTCTAACACTGATCTCATATGTCAACTCATCTCGCAGCAACGAATGATAATTTACTTTCTTTAAATCCATGTTTTAGATAAGAAACAACAAAGTCCAAGTGTTATTCTATATAAGTTTGTTTTGTTTACCTATGTATGAATGTTAAACACAACACTATTCCTCCTCTATCCCAGGGGTTGACCTAACAAACTGAGTAACAAAATGCTGTTTACCACTAAAAGTTTACACCAAAACTCAATAAATGTTAATTTATTATACTTATATATATTTTATCAAGTATTTTAGTTAAAAGTAACTGCAATACAGTAAATACAAAAAAAAATTGGTATGGTACTAGAACTCCAGTATCACTATTTAGTAAGTAATTATTTTAGTAACAGTTCTTACTAATGTATAACCTAGGTAGCTAGGTTGTACTTTAGAGTAGCTCTTAACCTAACATGCAGTTTATTTGTTTATGTAGATAATATTTGTGAAGTAATTTAGCAGAAAAACTGCTAAGCAAAACACTAACAACTTAGTTTAGTATTCGCTAACAACTTAGTTTATTTGTAACCCGGAGGTCTGTACCAAAATTTTATCACTTATTATTAAGTTTCCAAGTTAAAACTAACCTCTCGGCTAGTATACCTAGTTTTATTTATAACTAACACAGTACCAAGAATAGATACTAAAAAAAAAGTATTTCTTTTGGTTTTTCCCTTAGAAATATCATAAAAGAATCTACTAGCATTAACGCTAGAAGTATTCCAAAAAAAGTAATTATAATAATAATTGCTAGCTTTTGCTAGACAAAAGAACATTAAAACAATTGCTATCTTTATTTTGAGTAGCAATAAAAAACAAAATCCCCCGAACAACTTCAAAGCTTATGGAACCCCGCTTAACCTAATTTGTATTAAAATTGTCACCTAGAACACTACAAGCACATCAAATTCACTGTTTGTGATGCAAATAGATCATAAAATGTTTAGATTATCAGGTCACTATGACTTAAAGTTGACCTTTATGACAAGTTTGTTTGTTATGTTGTTTATTCACACATTACCAGTTGGCACTTATTCTTATGTACTTAAATATGTACTCACATATGTTTGTTTGACTATGTTCAACAATTATAACAAGATTTTATTTTATTACTGATTAATTTACCATAATTACTAAAAGAAAGGTGTTTCTGTAATTAAACTAATGTTTGATCTTTAAATTTTGAAATGTAAATATCTACTAATTTAAGCACTTTTCTTTATTGCATGTAAGCCAACTAAGCAAGCACAAGATTTGCAGAAAACAAGTTTATATGACATGCAAGTTGTTTAATAGTTGTGTTTTCAAATGTTGTTGTAAATAGTATTGTTTTAATAAGATAATTTCACTGAATTTAACACTTGTTTTACTGGTGTTTGACAGAATGTTACACTGAAAGCAATAGCTATTTATGAATCTTGCAACCAACAATTTCCTTATGTATCAGTATATCTCAATATATATTAAAATACCTGTTGAACACGGTCCTGTGAGAAAAAACACAATATTTATTTTTATACACTGTGGTCAAGTAAGGGTAACAAAATGAAAGTCTCTAGCAGCTACAACACAACAATACAATCACTACTATGAAATTGGATTATTTAAGAATAGAAATGCCAGCGTGCCATACGCTTCTTTTATTGACAATCCAGTCTTAAATATTATCCATAAGAAAGCAACAATTATCCAAACCTAGTGGGCGCCATTGTAAGCTGGCTCAACTGGCATGGAAAAATAAAATAAAAATACTCTTCTGCAGTGAAAGTCTTTAATCAGCGAAGGTGGAATTTTAACACTGGTTCTTACATATGGTGTTTGGATAAATGTAAGGTCAGACTCCCAAGACAGAAGAGAAACAGGGTCGCGTTAACGGTTCGCGTTGTTTGGACAATTTGTTGCTTCTTACTTATTATGAAAACTACAGTGTTTATGGTTGCTGAGAGATCGAAATGACTTACAGGAGGGCTCTTCTCAAACCTGACAGGTCACACTCACTCCGTGCTTCTACCGTCCGGCTGTCCTGTGCTTTGTCTCCTATCTCTTGGCTTCCACTAGATATTGATGAGCTGTCCCCAAGTACTAGTTAAAACATGCTATGTGACATCAACCATCCATGGTGACGAGGACTGGAGTAAAAGCTTCAGTATAGCGACATAGCATGAAGAAGACAGCGATAGAGATGAAAATCAATTCAGTACAGTACTTTCAGTACATACAGTTCAATAAACGAAACTGAATATGAAACTGAAAATGAATATGAAAAATATATTTCCCTGAAACAAAACATTATTTGTTACAGCCATCATTGACACTACTGGTTTAAGAGTATGTAGAAAGGCATCATCAATATTTACCTCGAAGGATTGATCTCTTTTCCTTCTCCCACCCCTAGATCCAGTACTGTATTATTTCAAAATCTCTGTAACAAAATGTCAGCATTAAATATCTAACTTTACAGCACTGTTGACTGAAATTGCCAGTCTTTATGATACTCACCAGTGCAGTGTTGACGGCTGAAGGAAATTACAGTTCCAGGCGACATAAAATTTTAAGGTTCCATAAACCTGAAAGAGTTAACTATTGTTACTATCAGAAATCCAGAAAAAACATTGAACTAACTTCAGGAATGACAAACTTACTACATTTGAAGTTGTTCTATTGCAAACTTTCAGCCATTTGGCCTTACATTGTGGGATGCCTCGGGATTCCAAGGCGGAGGCCTATTTGCCACGCAGCTCCTCGGCACAAACGCACATCCGCCGACATCATCGATGACGATGAAGAATCAAGCTGTCAAACTCAAATTCGAAACAAATGTCACTGTCAATGTCACTCGCTGTTTAAGCTACCGTAAAAACTACATGACATTGATGCTTTCAACGAAGTGACTTTTAATCCCGACAGATGCCGCAAACGTTCCGTTACACTCATTCCTATTTGGTCTACAGTATTGTCTCATACATATTCCTATTCCTCTATATCGTTTATTCGTCCAATTTCCATTATGTCATCAACTTACTCAGTTATTTAAAAGCAACAGAATAAGACTAATTCTGACTTCAAAATATTAAATAAATATTTTTCAACCCTTATGTAAGGTGAGTTTCCACATGCATAGGTAAGTTATCTACCAAAAAAAAGAAAGACCACGTTCCAATAATACATGCAACGCCTTTCAGGTCTAGATTAAATGCAAATTCAGACCAAACACTAGCTTCTACTATTTTTATGCTCAACTTTGGTCACACAAAGAACTAAAGGCCAGCATGGTAGAGCTCCCGCTGGCCATGTTACCGCCTGCTTCCTTCCCTTGAAGGAAAGTTCGACGGGTCATATTGTCTGGTCGGGTATAGGGTATGTGCAGGGCGCAAAATTGAGTCAATCCTTCGGAATCGCCGGCTTTGGCTCGACGCGAGCGCCGGCTCTCTTGTCAAAGGATTTGCACCTCTAATACATGCGGAACTAAATAAGGATCTATTCTACGAGACTACTTATGCCACAAAATGAGGGTAGTAGCTTATCGTTGTCATAAAAATGGAAGGCTGTTTGCGTATCGAGATTTGCGCAAGAATCTTGGCGGAAAGACAAAATTCATTTTATAATTCGCTTAAATATTAAACCGAGCCTATCGTACTCAGGGCCTATTTCACCACTTGTCGACTAACTTTAAGTGTCAGATAAAAGTAATGCCATCTTTTTTTTTATTCGACTGGATGGCAAACGAGCAAGTGGGTCTCCTGATGGCAAGAGATCACCACCACCCATAAACATCTGCAACACCAGGGTTATTGCAGATGCGTCTTACTCTCCACGCCGAAACACAACAGTGCAAGCACTGCTGCTTCACGGCAGGTCTTTGTTTATTCGGACAAAACAAACAGAGACGGCATCACTGATATCCGTCACTTAAAGTTAGTCGACAAGTGGTGAAACAGGCCCTTAGTATTATAAAGGAAGTTTGAGAAAACAGTGATGCAGTTGGTTACAAAAATGCTTGCAATTTATACTACTATCTACTAGCATGCTTATGAGATAAGCTATAAAAGAATTGGCTATTGCCGGTCCAAATTCATAACTTTTGGTGGATTTATATTGTTAATAAGTGACCCAGGAAACATTGCCACCCATTTATGTCTTGTAATATCTCTCATTATGTCTCATATAACCTATGTGACCGAGTTTCAAAGCCATTTCCTATAAGACACAAGAAAATTTCTTTGTACTTAATGTGCAAGAAACCGAAAGCCGACAGCATCGTAACCGGCAACGAATTCGCGAATGAATATTAATTGAAAGTGAGTAACCAAATTGGCGTGAAAGAAACGAGAAATTGAAACGGCTGTGACAAAGAAAACGCTAATTAATATTTTTGGCAAAGCCCACACCGCAGGTTGCCCGGCGACGTTAATATCAAACGGGATGTCTAAATGGATTCCCGTCGCACAAAAACAGAAGTGTATTACTTCGCGGCAGATGAAGTCGTTTCCTCCCAACAAATAGAACGTCGAAAACATCAGACGCAAATCTCCCGCCGCGGGACCAATGCAATCCCCGGGAATGGAATTGTTGAGGCGATGGATAGGCCGATACATCTTTAATTCGACCTCAATTGCTTCTCGCTTCCTAAACAAAAGAACAAACAACTCCGACAAACCGTCCACCTTTTCAATCCGCCCAACTCCGAGCGGGTATGAAAGCGCTATAATTGCACTCTATTAAAACTCCGGCTGTCCACGACCAAGTTCGCCGCGATATAGGAGCTGAAGTTTCGCGATATTTCAACTGGAAAATAATGCACGTGTAAGAGCTTTTTATTGAGAATAGTATTGGCAGGCGCGCAGGTGAAATAAATCTAACTTTCTTATGAAATATGTCACTTTATGGGATGGTAAATTCGAGTCGTTATTGCAAAGAAATCGAGTTACGACGCCGTTCTGCGTTTGTGAATGATAACGTCGGCATTTGAGTGATACCCGCTGATGTTTCCTCTCCGGAAAGTTATTCAGGAATACTGCCTTTGTTTTCGGTGTAAAATTTAAACATTACTCCACACTCCCATTAGAATTTGGGAACAAACTTCGTGCCTCGCGGCTCCGTCTGAGAACTTCGGGGACAACAGATTTACATCGAAACGAAACATCACGTTACGAACGGTAAAAAAACCGGATAAGTGCGAGGTGAATTTTGTACTGAGGGTTCTGTACAATTGTGAAAGCAAGCAAAAGCAAAAGTCGATGTTTGGAGTTTGTTTCTTGCCTGTATAGTGTATAGTTCTTACGTAATGGGAAATAGCCTTGGTTTCGTTGTTATATGAAAACGTAATGTTTCCTAAAAGTTGTATCTTTTAGAGGCATACATTTAGGAATTTTTTTTTTCAAAGCTCCATGCCTCCAGATATGAGCGAGTATTTGATATTAATTTCAACTTCAACGTGATACTCCCACACGCTCCTAAGAAAAATTGTCTTTAGACGACAACGTAGAGATACTACAAGCCCTAAAAACACAATCAACAGCGTAAAACTTGTCTACTTGTTGAACTTATTGAGTATCTTCGTGGAAGCCAAATATACTGCGAAACCTACCCGGGCAGCTCTGCTGTTGCTGTTACTGAACGAGTGTTTCAAAGAGCACGCTAGAGTAGACTTGCCAGTTGTGTCGAGGTTTCTTTTCAAAATAGGTATATTTTAGTGTCGATTTTGTCTTAACATGGCTAGGTAAAGACGATCACGTAAGGCAGCGAACCAAGCTGACTCCAGCCGCAGAACTTTTAACACGATGCCAATACAGCCTCCGACCTGGGTTTGAACGCGGTGGGTAACTTTATAAGCGTTTGTGATTGATGATTCGATTTAGAATGTTTAGAGGTTTAACTGGATTATGAAACTTAGTTGGGGCTCGAGATGGAAACTTATAATGACGTTGAGTGTACTAGAATCGGCTTTTCGGCACCGCGCAACTTAGGCGGAAGGTTTCGATGGTTAACATTGTAGAAATACCGCGGACTAAATTGTATAGAATAATGCTTCTGTTGGAAATTCGAAAACGTCTTAACGTTCCAACAAGCTTTATATTAATTCGTATTAAGATTATTCAAGTTGACAGATCATAAATAGTACGCTAGGTTTTAGTAAAAATACCTTTGTTTAAGTGAAGGGTCCACGGAAAGAACATAGTCACCTTTTCTGAAAATTGAGATTTTAATCAAAAAATGTAGAGCTCGCAAAGTACTATAATTTGCCATTGAATGAAATAATCTGAAAACATTATAAAATATATTTTTTTAACTTTTAAAGAAATGGTAACCGTAGTAATTGTTCGTGATGACTAACTTTCAAACCGCTATAATTCAAAAAGTTGCTTAGGTGACCATGTTCTATCCGTGGTCCCTTCAAGTAGACTTTACTCATACCACTACTGTTAGGGACTGAGGTAAAAAAAAACATGTAAACAATTTATAAATATGAGGTATCACAGAGGTATTTACTTTTTGGAACTTTAATTTTCTGAGAATAAAATAAATATTATTATAATGTAATGATGTATTGAAAAAAAAAAAAAAAAAAAAAAATTAAATATTAAATATGACAAAACCAACCCAGAATATTTCAGTCAAGTTCAACTGAACACCTTTGTAAATTTTAGTTGAGTTTGACAAATGTTTCAGTAGTTTACTATGTTTCCACGGCAGGTGATACAACGAGCAGGCCACAAACCATTATGTTAGCGTCGAAACAAAACGATACTTATCGCTCTCCATCCTATCGTTTCCGCCAGTTTCCGCACTGCGTCTCGTGGTACGGGGTGGGGTGAGTGACGCTATCAGTTGTATGTAAATAATCTGTTTCGACATTATTTATAACGACAACACGTGGCGTGACAGGCAGAGCTTTTTCTTTTATTTCATACATCAATACGATTTACAATTTTGAATGTCACCAAAAAAGGTGTGCACACCGAGTTTTTTAAAAGCGCCGTCGACGCGCGTTTGTATGTTTAGTGCTCTATGGAAAGAAAAAGGCGCTGTCAACTCGCGTTTCCAAACCGCGCGTTGAAGGCACGTTTAATAAACGCAGCGTGCAAAGGTTCCTGATGGTTTAACCTATTCGAGTTAGTTATACGTTGATCCTCAAAATAAACATTCATTATAAATCTAATGATTACTTATTGACATTTTCTTCACAAAGTATGAAGAAAAAAGGTGATAATAGTGCGCGCTGGGAGCGGTGACGTCGGATTGTATGCGGAAGGAAAAAGTTTTTCGGATGCGCCGGCCGGGTTTCGCATTCTCATCTCCTGGGTAGACGCGCCAAGTATGGCAACTGCGCTCCCGACCAACCAAGTTACTTTGGGACTATCCAACAACCAAGTATGTGGCAGCCGCTGGTGGCTTGATGCGGCCACCAGTGGCTGCCACTTGCGTCAAGTGATCTGACACTGTGGCCGTGTGTGCGCACGAGTCGAACGACAAAACGCAGCCACAAGTAGCGAGCGCGGTCGACTCCCGCAGCTTGTGGCTCGGACGCGGCCACTCAAACGCTCAGTGTGCGCCGATGCTATACAAAATGTATGAAGAAACGCAGCTTGTGGCGGCCACTAGTCGCTCAAGCGTGGCCGCCACTAAGTGGCCAATGTACGGGGGCCCTTACGAGTACAACAGTTATAAAACATAGTGTATACTTACTACAGTCTGCCTCGTCCGTGCCGTCCAAGCAGTCGACGTGCATGTCGCAGCGGTAGTGCGCGGAGTAGCAGTACGTCTTGTTCCACACGTACTGTCCGCACGACAGCTCGTCCTGCGCGCAGTCCGGCGGCGCTGCGGACAACAAACATGTTCAATTAGAGGTCAACAAAATATTTTTCTCAAAAATGGTATGAAATGTTGCCATTACGTCAACAAAAACGTCGTAGAAAGTAACGTATCACCTGGCGGTTCGGCCATCAAACTTCTACTCGTCCAGGATTGCTTACTTAGGTACTGGTCTCTGCAGTAATGTACTATAAAGGGTCTACGCAAGATCTTCAATCATAGAGTGCGACTAAAGTACCACCGCGGCGAGCACTCTTCGTCCGGCTCCATAATGCAGGCAAGTGCCGACGAATTATGCTTAATTTAATCACGTTGAAAAATCCCCGAAATTGTCATTTCAAAAATGGCTAAACCGATTTCAATCAAACATAGCTGAAAACCATCGTGAGGAAACTCACTCTCAAATCAGTCCATCTGTTTGAGAGCTACGATGCCACAGATATATACAGACATAAGCGTTAAACTTATAGACCCTTATTTATGCGTCGGGTGTTAAAAATTAGTTTTATTATTTTCATTTAAGTGTCATTGGTTCATACAGGTCATAGAGCCGGGAATCATGAGTAAGTTGCACCAGTTTTATTCATTGTAATGAGAACCAATGTCAAATAACTGGTTAAAGACATTACTGCAACTAAAAATTTCCGGAACTACAGATTACACGACTGGTTTGGAAACTTTGGGATTATTTACAACAACATATAGTAACTTGGTGCAGTTTATCTTTGCAATAAAAATGGTGCAAGTTGTTTGCGAGGTCGTAAAGGAAACGCCTATGAAATGGTCAATCGAGCGCAGCAGTGTACTTGCATGATTTTTTTCTCAGGTCTGAACTGGGCTTTATATTGATTGAAAAATACTTGTTAATTCTATAAATAAATGTTATTAAAATAATGTTAGTCACTGACGCATGCAATTTTATATATAATATAATGTTGTATGTAATATATTTCTTATTGTATGTAGTTATTCTTAAATATAAATAATAATATTAATTTTAAGATGTCGGAATAATACAAGCCGAAAGTTACCTTTATATCCAAAATTAAAAAATTTCAAATTCAGTAACATCTTTAGCAATGAATCCGACATCATAAATTAATAAATTAATTTTAACTTTAAAATAATTTTAGTTATAATCCTTTTTAGATTGTATTTAGCACATTTACAATTTAAGGAAACTGTAGGTCTTATGTTAATCATAAGTATTTCTGTACACATTCTTGTATATACGACCGTTTGTTTCTCTTCTCAATAAATAAATAAAATAAATAAATAAATTAATATTTGTGAACTCCTAAATACTTAAGTGGCCGCATTGGCAACAAACGGCATTGAACCCACGGCTATTAGCCACAAAGGGTTCCGTAATCACTGACCCATCAATCAATGGACCCGGGGTTCGGCGGAATGGAATCATTTCAAACATATTCTCGATACAGGGATAAAAGTATCAGAAGGAGGGAAAAATACTTGTTGATGTTTTGGCCACAACCCAAGGGTTCCTCATACTACGTAAATAAACATAATGATGATATTTTTTTTTAAATCCCCGTGGTAATTTAGCAAAATCTTGGAATTTCAGTCTAAGCGGAACTATAATGTTTCACACGAGCATGGCTGTGAGTGGTTTGTAAAAAAAAGAAATGTTCCTTCTAGTGAAGTAACCATCTTTGTTGTTTATTTGGGTGTAACCAACGCTGCAGGTAAAGCCTACTCAATAATAAGCGGATGCCACCACAAGTACGAGTACTACAGGACAAATTGGTAACCGGTGGTAGATTTTTTTTGACATTCATAAGTGCTTGTTGTAGCCTAAATTGAATAAAGATATTTTGACTTTGACTTTGACTTTGATTGAAGATATGCACTGTCCGCCTTAATCGTTCGTATACGAGTACTGAGTAACTGCCATTTTGGATGAGTACGCTAACCAAAGTCAAAGTCAAAGTATCTTTATTTGTCAACATAGGTGGTTACAATATACACAAGCTGTTACAATTAACCGTTCCGGTAATCCTACGCGGCGCCTGGTTGGGTCGCCATGTGGGGGGGGGGGGGCTCGGGGGTCGAGACAATGAAAAGACGTCTTTGCTCGAACGAATATCTTTTAATACTAACTTTGGATCCAAGCAATATATAGTACGTATATCTAAACAGTATAATTGTATAGCAGGAATGCATACACACACCACAAGTTGTTACCTGTGACACTGTGGAGAATTCGTGTATCTCTATCCCGTGGGAACTATATAATTTTCCGGGATAAAGACTTAAGTCAGCAGTGCAGCAAAACAGGGGGCGCCACCATCGTGACCGCACTCACCCTTGAAAAAACGGGGAAGTACAAAGGCAGAGATGATGATGATGATGATGAGAGATTCAGAGATAACTTTAGAGATCATGATGTATACAGGATTAACTATAGTTATGAAACTTATGAAGCTCCTCGGCACACCATCAAGTATTTTGACGGTACCTGTTCCAAATACTTTGACGGACAGGGTAGGAACGAGTGGGTGCAAAGGTCCAGCCAGCGAGGTGTGAACAGGGCGGGCGGGCCGCGCATACTTGCGGACTGAGGATCATTACGGGATCTAAGGGTGCACTTGGAAACAAGCAACTTTGGATAATTTGGTGCCTTTCATGATTGACATGATTCTGGTGGTTATAAATGAGGTATCCGTTTTATTTGACAAAGAGTGTTTGCGTGTGTGTAAACTGACCACACTTTGACAATGAACTAGTAAATAGTTCGAAACGCGTTAATGTTTCATGTGGTGTTTGTATAAAAATAAAAATTTGGATAGAAACATTGTGTCATGGTACTCTACTGGTCTAGGTACTCGTAAATATCTTCCTTCTGTAATACGCTGTCGTTAATGCAAGCCTAAACAAACGTTTTCACATTCACCGCACAAATCTGCATTCGCAAGTTCTCTTCAAAAACTGCTGGAAATAACGTATACGACTGACAAAGAGTGAGCAAGGATATTCCTGTAAGCCTGCACGCGATTGCACTGCCGTGCGTCAAACGAATGGACGAGAAAAATGCAAAAGCCGCTAGCACGCCTGTCGTCTTAACTGGAAAGTAATGTTTTACAAATAAACCATATTATAGATTCATCATGAAAATATTATTTTTCTTTTAAAATGTAAGTTAAACAACTACTAATAATAGGTACCTACTAAAATAAAGAAATAAAGCAGGTGTTCATATAAAACATAAACAAGTGAGCCAGTGTGATTTACTCATCAAAGTGATATTTAGGATTCGTCGTTATTTTATTAAAAATATCCCAATTCAAATTCTTAGTGCGGGTATCTATACATTTTCCAAAAAAATACAGAAAAGCGAAATTTCTCCAAAACGGAAAGACTTTTACTAAGATATTTTTTTATATTTGGCAGATGATTTTTTCTGTAAGTTTGTCCTACTACATTCGGAACAACCTATATAATCAATCGTATACTTTCCGTAGGTTCTCATGTTCTCAGAAATTTTGCAGTTTGTTTTGCAAATCATTAAACATCTCTACAACCCGTATATAACCCTGTATATAACCCTATATGCCACTAAATTGATGGTTTTTTTTTTCTTTCTTATAATATCTAAGTATTAGTACTACCCGGTTCTTGGTATGCACCACGCAAAGCCAAAGGCATCGTGGCCATCAGCACGATTCCTGCAGCTAAATCCCTCGCGACTGGCAGATAAATAGAAGGCGCAATGTCACCGCACCATTCTTTGAAATAAAATCCATTTTAACAGATCGCGCGTTAAATTGATATTTGCTTTGAGACTTCTACGGTAATGAAAATGAAAAATGAAAAAATGTTTATTTTCACAAATTGTTATGCGCATACAATATCAAGGTTGGGACTTCCTAGTAAGTATATTAATACCTGTATCAGGAAGCCCCGCTCCTCCAAAATAAAAGTAGTCGTTTATTACTTTACTTAATATCTAAAATTATAAGAATATACATTCCAATAATTTATTCAATAAAAATTAGGGGTTCACGACATTTGTATCGTGAGCCGGTAATTTTGAAAAGAGTGTGTGTGTGTGTGTGTGTGTGTGTGTGTGTGTGTATAGGAATTTATGTGTATGTTAGTCTTATGTGCAAAAAAGGGTGTACAAGTGCGTGTTTATGTTACATGGAAGTACGTGAAGTTATATGACTGTATAGGCTGTTAGTTCTTTCAGGTATGCATCCAGTAGCGTTGGACATATTACAATAGGTTAAAGTTTAAACTTTAGGCGCGTCTGCGACGTCGACCACACATACTTACTACTAACACGGTAAATAGTAAGAAAAACTGATAAATGTTTCATAACTACGATTGATTAATGCTCCCAGTGTGCTGTGTGCTCGATTAGCAGCGGAGAACTAAGCGAGATAAAAATATTGCAGTTCATTGATATAATTTTTTTTAAATATCCTGGTATAGTGTCATATGGCTGGGCAAAGGCCTCTGTTTGGGTAACAATACACAGAAGTTTAACGGGCTTATTATTTTAATAAATTCTTGGTTAATCCCAGGAAGAAAAATAAGCGTCCACATTTTTTTTTGTAAATTCAACCGTGGTTGTAAGACACATTGCAGCAATATGGTCGGTGAATTCATATATTGCACATTACATTTTAGTAACCGACCCTGTGTAGCCGCCAATACACAACACAAATGGTTATTGCTTTTCTAAGCTCCACCAAATCGCCCGTAGCTGACGCATGGAAATAAGATATAACACACATACTCCATTTCTCGGCGTTATAACATAGCCTCGGTCTGCCGACAAATCATCATACATGCTTGGGTTCATGCGAGCTGAGAAGGGACGCACTCCAGGGATGATGTATCCAAGCTTAGAAACTTGTCAATACATCGAATTTTGTTGCGAATACTTTACCAAATTGCAATTTATTTTTCAATAACATGGATTTATTCATACTCGCAACAATACTATTTACATTTACTACAACTATCCCAATTAAAATTACTAATACTAATTCTTTAAACCGTAAGTTAATAAGATAAAAATTTGCCAAACATGCGTTTTTGTGGAAGTTTTAAGCTCCTTCTTTAATTGGTCATCTAATAAGCATGTTAGTATAATGTGACACAACTTTTCTTTAAATGTACAGTCAGCATCAAAATACGAAAGTGTATAGTTACTTTTGATGCTGACTGTACTACATTTGTTCACCCAATTACACTTATAAAAATGATTAGTGGTTTTTTTTACATAAAACTGACCCTGACAATAAATAATAGATAAATATCATGCGACACCTGACACCAAATTGACCTAGTCCCAAACTAAGCAAAGCTTGTACTATGGATACTAGGCAACGGATAAACATACTTAACATACTTATATAGATAAATACATACTTAAATACATATTAAACATCCAAGACCCAAGAACAAACATTCGTATTATTCATACAAATATCTGCCCCGGACGGAATCGAACCTGGGACCTCCAGCTTCGTAGTCAGGTTCTCTAACCACTTGGCCATCCGGGCGTCCGGTGATTGACCCCTATCTCCCCTGATGTTAAGTATAGATGAGGCCAAAGGTGTATCTCACCGGTTCAGTAGCAGCCTTTCACTATAGCCTTGAGGAACCCTAGATTGTATATTTATCCGGAAATACAGACGACGGGAGCAAATTCCATTCCTTAGCAGTTCGCATTATGAAAGATGAAGCAAACCGCTTTGCGCGGGCAAAAAAAATTGAATTATGCAACTAGAAATAAAAAAATCAGTTCAGTTCAGGTAGTTTAATTCACGTTGTAGTTCAAAGATACTTGTAACAATTTTAACTAAGAATTTTTCATCCAGGTTGAGGTCACGTCTTTTGCGTTAATTTTGGAAGATCTGCTAAATGTAACGGTATTCAGTTGTACAAGTACTTATTAACCCCCGACGCAAAAAGAGGGGTGTTATAAGTTTGACCGCTATGTGTGTCTGTGTGTGTGTGTCTGTCTGTGGCACCGTAGCTCTTAAATGGGTGGACCAGTTTGAATGCGGTTTTTTTATTTGAAATCAGGTTTTCTAGCGATGATTCTTAGACATGTTTCATCAAAATCGGTTTAGCCGTTTTTAGATATTGAACTCTGATGTGACAAAGTCGGGGTTTTCCAACTTTTTGGTTAGGTTATTCAACCACTAGAAATATCCCAGTCTCATTATGATACGTTGTAAAATAAATACCGTTTTTTATTCCCGGCAACCCTAAGTAAGGGACAGGCATTTGTCTAGGGCTGCCTCATTGTTTCTAGTGAGTAATAGGGCTGACCCCTCCAACTTCTTGGGTCCGCCAAGTTGTGAACAATGGCCTACGGCGTTCTAAGTAGTACAATAATCCGGATCTATGTGGTGAGATGGAAAATTGCGGTAATGCTGGATCATTGGGGGGACTTTTGTAGTCATTTTGAGAGGAAAAGATGGCTTGGAGATAAATATTTTAGTATAAAATTTTGATTTTTTTCTAAACGATTTTTATTTTTACGAGTTTTCTCGTCGATAAGAAATAGTGCCATCTCTGTTCCTACCTACATTATGTTCTATAGGAATATGCATACAAGACATGTAGGTACATTAGATAAAGATGGCACTAGTGAATCTGATGACCAAGATTCGCGAAGTAAGTAGTTGGAAACTGCTTCAGATAAAGCATGGTGATGGTGAAGAACGCATTAATGACTAAATGAAATGAATGATGCTAGATTAATTCAATTTCCCGCTCCTTTACTAATTTTTCTATTTTTAACACACGTAATTTCGGTTGAAAGAAAGAATTTTATTACATAGGTACCTACTGCCCCAGAAGTATCACCAGTAAAGGGGCTACCCGAGGTTTTCATCGGTTTTTTGTCAAGTTTTGAATCGTAATATCTCCTACTTTTACACTAAAGATAGAATTATAAGTCAAACGGCTATCGGTTCTTAAAATTTTTAACTCCGTTTTTGTCTACCGGATTTTGAAAAAAAAAGAATACTTATTTAATTTTGCATGATTTTTTTAAACATTGTCTAAAAACACTTATTTCGTATTTCTATTAACGTAAAGCATCTAACATATACGAAATCTACACATTTGGGTTCGTCTTTATAAACGTGTCTAAGGTTTTAATTTGAAACTGATTAACACAAAAGTTATGATGGCCAGAAAACCAGTTTTTTGGCCTAAAATTGTTCAACTTTGATGCGAAATATCTCGAAGATAATGAACTTTGAAGTAAATATGAGATACTATATTGCTTAAAACCGTTGTTGTTAATACAATAAGCTACAAAAAACATAAGAAAACTAAGGAATTCAGATTGAACGCCATTGGGGCATGGGATTCCCTTAACAGCAACATATGTAATTGTATTACAATGGTCGTGACAACAAATGTCACCAAAATAGGGTATCCACTCAGCACAAGCACTCGTGTATGCAAATAAGAAAGAAAGAAAGAAAGAAAGGTTTATTTTGGCTCCAAAAGTACCACCTAAAACTAAGACTAAAACTAGCACTAAAACTATGTTACTTGGTGACACGGCAGGATACCAAAAAGGGTCTCCACTCAGCATGTGTTGCCGCACATTATGTGCAGTAACGCTGGTTTTCTGTATAGCCCAGTGAACTTATTCGAACACCAGTCACGCATTATAGGCAATAAAGTGCAGCCTGCAGCTCGTCCGTCACTGTCGCTGTCGTCGTTGTTGCAGGGATGAGCGACGTCGGAGCAATTTTTCGCAGCACGCGTGTCGCAGCGTGCGAGTGCAGGCGGGGAATCCGACTTCGGCATCTTCAAGGTTTAGTGGAACTTTACGACGACGAGTCGAGTTTGTGGACGAGTGGAATGCACAAACTACTGGAACTGCCCTGCAAACTATAGACCCCACGGTTAAACCAGATGGTTTCAGTCTACCACGCAAGCTCTGGTGCCGCTTAAACAGACTGAGTACAGGACACGGACGCTGTCACTACTTCCGGTACAAGTGGGGTTGGCGGGACTCGGCTCTCTGCGAATGCGGCGAGGAGGCTCAAACTATGGAGCACATTGTACAGCGCTGCCCTCTACACTCATGCTCGGGCTCCCCTGGAGATCTGTACAATCTGACACCTGACACAATGTCGTGGCTTGGGACCCTGAATGTGGATTTATAGCTAGTTTGTAATTTACTTTCTTTAGTGTAATTGTTTAATGTTTTACGCCATACGGTTAAATAAATAGTGGAACTTTAGAGAAGTTGCGGCATTTGGAGGACGTAATTATGAATTCGCTGCTGTTTGATAATAACGGAGAACATTTCAGGTTTAAGGACTGTGCTAAGCGAGATAATATGATCTTTAAAATTGACCGCCGTAGCTGGGAAGAGTGAGCGAAAAAACGCACTGATTGGCGCAAACGTATATTGGAACTATTTCACATCAGCTCGTTTGTGGTGCGCGTGCCGCGGCTGCTGATGGGGACCACAGCGAGTGCTGCCTTCTGGCCGAAAGACGTGTTCCGGCGGTTCCGGGGCACCATGCCGCAGATGAATGGCTGAATGCGACGTCGGGGACGATGACTCAACGTGGTCAGGCAGTTTTGTCACCAAATTAGTTAAGGTATTTATTGTATTTATGGGCCAAGTTGCCCGAAATAAATGGTTATTATTATTATGATTTCGATGAAACCTGGTTCAAAAGACAAGAGATAGAAACGACATCAAGGCGGTTCTGCACCAACCTCCGCAAACTCCCCTTGTTAGGCCTATGGACGAACATGTCGCTCACACGTTGATCTTTTCTGCCACAAAAGACGTTGTGCACAGGCAACACGCCAAAATTCGTTTGAAACAGACGCGTAGGCCTAAACGAAATGAATATGCATTCAAAGTCAAAGTCAAAGTCAAAATATCTTTATTCAATTTAGGCTATAACAAGCACTTATGAATGTCAAAAAAAATCTACCACCGGTTCGGAAAAACCTCTGCTGAGAAGAATCCGGCAAGAAACTCAATTAGGGTGAGAGGTTGTTTGTTCGTGCTCAAACGAATGTTCCCTTCTCCCCCTTGTCTTAATCATGTCAAACTTTAACGTAATTTCGTACGTAACCAGTAACCACCACTCTCCGCTGTAACCGACACCCCGCCCGCTTGCAGTAATCCTGGTAAAAATAGGCCTCCGCGCGCTCGGCAGCCCCCGCGCCACTGCACCGGCCGCCACTTGTTACCTTGACGCCTCCATTGTGCTCGCCCACTTTTTACGCGATTTAGGCCCGCTTAGGGACTTCAGCGCTGCAGTTTTTGCAATTGTTACAATGTCATCATCATCCCAGCCTATACGTCCCACTGCTGGGCACAGGCCTCCTCTCAGAACAAGAGGGCTTGGGCCATAGTTCCCACGCGGGCCCAGTGCGGATTGGGAACTTCACACACACCATTGAATTGCTTCGCAGGTTTTTGCAGGTTTCCTCACGATGTTTTCCTTCACCGAAAGCTCGTGGTAAATTTCAAATGTAACTCCGCACATGAATTTCGAAAAACTCAGAGGTGCGAGCCGGGGTTTGAACCCACGACCCTCTGCTTGAGAGGCGATAGGTCAAACCACTAGGCCACCACGGCTTCAACTGTTACAATGTAAATACTTTTATTACTAAGTAGTTTAGTCTTATAAAATATGCTCCTTTGTGTTGTCTAATGTTTAAAAACTAACCTAGACAACAGAAAGTTGGAAAACCCCCGACTTTGCCACTTCAAAGTTCAATATCAAAAACAGCTGAACGATTTTGATAAAGCATATCTAAGAACCATAGCTAGAAAACCTGCTTTCAAATAAATAAATAAAAACGATTTCAAATCGGTCACCCGTTTAAGAGCTACGGTGCCACAGACAGACACACATAGCGGTCAAACTTATACTGTTAGTTCTTCACGCTGAAACGGCTGGACGGATTTGGATGAAATTTGGCAAAAAGTTAGTTTATAACCTGGATACTTACATACATAGGATACTTTTTATCCCGATATTCCCACTGGATAGGGATATAATCTCGGAATAACAACCACTGAGTTTAGAGTCATGAAATTTGCCATGGGTGTTTTAATTTAACGTCAATGAAAACCACTATGTAATTTTAAGGAGTTGCCACGAGAAATTTAAGAAAATCCCGGAATTCCAATTCAATTGCTGTATCCAATGATTAAACGCTAGTTGTTAAATAACTTTCGATCGACTTTCGTTCAGTTAGAGGCCTTTCTCGTAAACAATATGCATCATAAAAAATGAAGCAAGCTCATTCGAAGCGACTGACCAGTGTTAATTGCTTCGGCCGGGCTGTTTGGAGCAGAACAAGCGCATCATCAGCGGTACAAGCGGGAAATTAGCGGCGCCTGCCCACTTCATTTAGCGAAGTCCGCCGGGAATACCGGGATTTAAGGATGATACATACTAACAAGATAGAGATAGGGGAAATAGTGTGCCGTGGAGCAAACAGTTTTATTGACATATTTTTTAGGGTTGCGTGCCTCATGAAGGAAAAAAGGACCCTTCCACCCTTCTTAAAAGGTCACTTCATTGTCTGTCAGTCCGTTGTTGTCGATTCCTCACAGCCAATTTTCTGCAAAAATCTATCGATCGATTGGGTTCACATAAGTACCTATGTAAATCGGTGACTCAAAGTCGGAGGTGTAACGTAAATAAATGAATTTCAAACACACGGCCACTTTTCGAGATAAATTATAATTACAAAACGAAAGCAAGATATGCGTGATACATCAAATAAAGGCAAGAAAAGAATTGATTTATTTTTGTTTTTAACCCCCGACGCAAAAAGAGGGGTGTTATAAGTTTGACCGCTATGTGTGTCTGTGTGTCTATATTTCTGTGTATCTGTCTGTGGCACCGTAGCTCTTAAACGGGTGGACCGATTTGAATACAGTTTTTTTTGAAATCAGGTTTTCTAGCGATGGTTCTTATCTTACACATGTATTATCAAAATTAAATTATTGTTAGTCATAAATTTTTTTCCCGCTGAAACCTAAATTTTTTATAATTTTTTAAATGGTCATCCTGTAGAACTCTATAAGGTTTGGTTAGGTTTGTTTTATAACAATTCTGAAAAATAAATGGTGTCAGAGAAAAAAAGAGTTATGTCAAACATTGCATTATGCCTTACAATTTATAACCAGTCGATATAGACCCCTGAAGACTAAATTAAGTGCGGTAAAAAGAAAAACAGTTTTTTTTTAGAAAATTATACATATTAAATCATACGTATACCTAAACAGACAGTTAAACGGATAAATATAAAATATGACTCAAAAGCGGAGGGTGTCTGAATGTTTGTTACTTGCACGCTAAAATTGATGAACAGATTTGCGTGAAATTTGGCACACAGATAATTTATTAACGTCAATTACATAATGATACTTGTATACTAGAAAAAAATAGTTCTCACGAGATAGCAATAAACCAATTATTTGTAGAGAAAGTTGCGGGTACCACCTAGTAATAAATAAAAGATGGTCCTGTAGCGTAGCTGTAAACTCGTAGCAGCCCCTACGCGGCCGCTACGCCGTAGCAAGTTCGTAGCTCTCGATTCCCGCATTACCAATTACATTCCAACTTCGCAGGGAATTAAGTTTAATTGAAGTAATTAGACGTGTTTAAACAGCGGATCAAGGTCAAGGGAAAAGGTTGTCCTCGAGGTCATGGCCATGAGGGTTTACTAATGTTTCGGCGAATAACGTTTGGCAACCTGTTTCATTTCACAACTTTTCATTTCCCAACTGTTTAATATTTCTGAAACTATAAATTTTTCAGGATTTTTATAAAACTAACCTAACCTAACCTAAAGGGTTCTACACGATGGCCCTGAAATAAATCCTGAAATATTTACAGTTTCAGAGTTTGCGAAATGAAACAGGTTGCCAAACGTTACGTTGCGAAAAGGCAGTACTCGGGCCATGAGATTCAGGGTCGAATAACAAGATAAGTAGACGCTCATTTATGATTAATATATTGGGATTTCTTTTATATTACAAGAAATGAGAAAGCTTGTGAAGATATTTGTTACTAATAAATAGATTTTTCACACCTCTCCTTCAGAAAAGTAACTTTTCCTCCCTGACGAGAGGGAGCAAAGTGCAACTTTTCTGTTCAAGGCTATTCTAAGTGTTTTATTGCAAATGCCATTTTTTGAAGTTGATAATTGTAAAGCCACGCCATTTTCTATGCTGGTTGTTCTTTAATAATATTTAGTTTTTTTTTTCAAGTTTATTAATGCTCGGTGTGAAAAGTTGTATGAGCCACTCGGGAGCAAAATTATTTTCATCTTGGGCGTTAACACTTGAATCCTTCATTACGCTCAGGACTCTACTTTAGAATCCTTCGCTACGCTCAGGACTCTACTTTAGAATCCTTCGCTACATTCTGCATTCAATGTACGCCCTCGCCGTAAATACACCATTTTGCTCCCTTGTAACACAAATAACTATAGATGAAATTTGGTATGGAAATAATTAAGTCCTGAACATGGGCATACGATAGTTATTATTCCGGAAATGTTGATAGTTCCAGCAGGATAGCGATAAATGAATTTTCCGCAGACGTTGTCGCGGTAACAGGTACGAAGTAACTGTCAAATATATTTTTGTAGAAAAATACAAGTTTTTTGTATGTGTCTTTCGTTGAATGTACTGCATTGCTGCCATCATCCAGATCTAATGTTTCACGCGAAATTACGGGCAAAGCTAGTTACAAATCTAACAAAAGTCATATCAGACCGGCAACGATCACGTAAATATTACCACGAGTACAATGCTGTATAATGCAGTACAAAAAGCCCACATTCGACCGCCCGTAACAGAAGCCGTGATTTTCGAACAATACACATTGTGCTGATTGTCCCACTGATGTGGCACGACTCGCGATTAGTTCGACTGTACTAGTATCTGTAAACTGATCCCTATTTCATACGGGACATGTTTAGGTTCAATTGTATTTGAGAGTAACCATCAACATCATCGCCTCAATGAGAGGGCTTTGGTTTTTAATTCACACATATTTAGCAAAATAAAACCACCACCACCACCACCAGCCGGGCACATCGTTCAGCGGTGATAGTATTGTATCACTAAAGGATCGACGCACATTCAGAAACCAAATTCTTTTGCATAATATTCTTTCGAATAGAACTGACTCCCCATATCTGTTACATAAAATATGTCTTAGAGTACCTCGTGCTAATACGCGACTGATAAAGCTGTTTCATGTCCCGTTCACTCGTAGAAGATATGCTTCCAATGCTTTTATACGTAGAGCTTGTAAAACCTACAATAATTCATTTTCGGAATTAGATATATTCAACCTTTCTCTTAACAGGTTTAAAGCTGCCCTGTTAAAACATTAGTTTCGTTTTGTTCATCTAAATTATTGATTAATAGGTCATTTATATTCTTTGTACGTGTTACTCTACTGTATAATTTAATAGTGGCATATTTGCTGGTCTATGTTTCGTTTAAGTCTTATTTTCTTAAGTTTTTTTTTCTATATTGTACCGTTTTTTGCCCAAATAAACATTAAACATTAAACAAAATTAAATGTGCATTTTTGTGATGGTTCTCTTATGTGTCACGTCAGTGTCACTTGTGAAGTTTGTTTATTATACAATTTAACTATTCACAATGACTGTGAATGTATTATATGCGTGAAAAAAAGATTTTTATAATCAAAACATTTTTTTTTATTTTTTCCAAAAATTGTTTTATTACGTAGTTCATATCAATGAACTGAGCCGTCTGCCGAAGTTAACGGATATAAAAAAACACGTTGTAGAAACATTTACAAGGCTCAATTTGACCACCCAAACATGTGCTGAAATATCCCGGCTTATTTTTTAAGATACAGCGTATATGTGTCACACAGAGTAGTTGCCGTGCACGTCGGTTGTAGCGTAGCAAGGTGGAAAAGTTATAAATAAATAATTAAATAAATGTAATTTTGAAATTTACCACGAGCTTTGCGGTGAAGGAAAACATCGTGAGGAAACCTGCACAAACCAGCGAAGCGATTCAATGGTGCGTGCGAAGTTCCCAATCCGCACTGGGCCCGCGTGGGAACTATGGCCCAAGCCCTCTTGTCTGAGAGGAGGCCTGTGCCCAGCAGTGGAACGTATATAGGCTGGGATGATGAATTAAATAAATATCATGGGACACTTGACACCAATTACCTAGTCCCAAACTAAGCAAAGCTTGTACTATGGATACTAGGCAACGGATAAATATACTTATATAGATAAATACATACTTATATAGATACATACATACTTAAATACATATTAAACACCCAAGACCCGAGAACAAACATTCGTATTATTCATACAAATATTTGCCCCGGGCGGGATTCGAACCCGGGACCTCAAGCTTCGTAGTCAGGATCTCTAACCACTTGGCCATCCGGTCGTCAAAATAGTAACAGTAATAGTAGTAGTAGTAGTAGTAGTAGTAGTAAAATGACGCGTGACGCAGGCGCAGTGTTGCGCCGCGTTAATAATTCCCGCGCTATTCCCGGGGCGGGAATCCCCGGATTGCGAATTAGTCAGTTGTTAATGTGAGATTATAAATTCTAATCACGTTTCCGCGAGACGTTGCAAATTAAAAGATCCAGTTTGAATATTATTTACGATGAGGATTTATTTTGAATTTCTTTCTGTTAATTTGCGAAAAATGTCCTGATTAAACAACTTCCAAGTAAGGAAAAATCTGTGTAAGATACTGCTGCTGTTCAGATTTGGAAAATGAAAATGAAAATGAAAATGAAAATGAAAAGATTTATTCGGGACACAAACACAATTAAAAAAGAGAAAAATAATAATAATGTATACTTATATATATGCGCCCGAAATGGTCCCGCCTCAGCATAAAATGCGGACTCCTTTAGTGGAGTCAGCGCTGGTCTTCCGGCGAGACCATTTTAGACGGTCACCGTGTCGTGTCGCGCAACACAGCCCTACGCGTTACGCTGAACGCAGCCGTTGTGCCCGAGTCGGGCAGCGCCGTCTGGCGGCGAACAACCGACTCAAATTGACAACTACTAACCAATGAATGAACAACAAAAACCACGTCAACCAATCATGCAAGGCCATGTGCGCAACCAACATGGCTGCCTGCCCTGAGTTATTCTATTACATCACAAAAAGACGGGCTCATTCATTACATAAACAATCACATTTTAAACACAAGATACAATCGAAACAAAACAATTAAACAACCAAACAAAATAGAGTACAAGGTGTGAGTATCATTGTGTGCTGAGTACAAGTAAAAATCATCTTGTTCAATTCCAACCACATGTATTGGGGACATAAAAAAAAGGTAAGGGATTAAAAGGAATGTAGCAAGATAATTTGTTTTATCTAATGTGTCGCTCGTAAAAACACGCACAAATCACAATTATAATTTACAATTAATATTACATTTTCTTCCAGGTTCCATCTTTATTTTGGATTTGTAACACATTTTATTGCTGCAGCTGTCATGTACACAAGACGACAAACAAAGTGCCTAAAATAAATAAGTAGAATGGAAACTACATAAGGGAGACTTTACATTTTTGTTGACGGAAGGAGTGAAAAAAACAGGTACTACAAGTATACTATATCAACCTAATACAAAAACGAAAACACAGACTACAGTACCACAAGCCATAACTAAAACTAAAACTAAAACTGTGTATATACATAAGCCAAAGCTTTAGCTTATATATATACACACATAAATATACCGTGACTAAAAGCAGCTTTTGTTTAAAGTTGATGTTTCCTGTTGCCGCTGGTGTTCGTAGATAATTTTTTTTAGTGTTTTCCTAAACCCATTTATACTTTGCAGGTTCCTGAGGGGCGGCGGGATATTGTTCCAGCATTTTGTCGCCACATATCTGAAACTACCTCTGAAAGCTGCGGACGCGTGTTGTGGTGTCATCAGCTGTATGCTGCATTGACGTGTTCTGTGCAACCTCTGGGTGGACGACCATGACAACTTATCAAAAAGATATGCTGGAGTCTTGTGCTTTATAACACCAAAAAGGAGACATGCTAGATGAAGCTTACGACGGTGCTCCATTTTGAGGATATTGTGCTTGTTTAAGAAAGGTGTGACATGCGCTCTTGGTGGAATGTTAAAGCAAAAACGAGCACAAGCATTCTGTACCCGCTGTATCAGACGCTTTGTTTTGGCGAGAATTCGTGGACCATATACTGTGTCCATGTAATTTAACTTGGACAGTATTAGTGACTCAACTAACTGCATGCGCAGGGTTTCACTAATAAAAGGCCTTATGTTATAGAGCAATTTGAGCCTGTAGAAGCAATTACTGACAGAGCCCGCAACATGCTTCTCAAATCTTAGTCCACTGTCCATAATAAGACCCAGACTACGTGCCTCATGTACACTCTCTATAGGCTTGTCTAACAACTTAACAGCAATAGTGGGCTTGATGTTATTTGTTTGAAGTTTTGTGCCAAAAAGGATGTATTTGGTTTTGCCAGGATTAAGCATTAAACTATTGCTTGCAGCCCAATCTGCTATATTTTCAAGGTCAGTATTAAGTTTTTGTATTGCACTGTCAATATCTGTAGGTTTACATGAAATGTATATTTGTACGTCATCTGCATACACGTGATATCTGCAGTGTGCGATACGGGACCCGATGTCTGCTGTGTATAAAATAAAAAGGATCGGTCCGAGGATCGATCCCTGCGGGACACCTCTAGAGAGGTCCTTCACATCTGACAACTTGGTTGATCCATCACATAGACTCAGTTTAACATACTGGTTTCGCCTATGGAGGTAACTATGGAACCAATGCAGAGCACTATTATCAAAACCATAGAAACTTAATTTTGATAGTAACAAGTCAATATTTATACAATCAAATGCTCTGGAAAAATCGAGTAGGACTAGCAATGTGCACATGCCTTTATCTTGTGCCCACAAGATATTATCTGTGACGTCAAGCAGGGCAGTCACCGTACTTCGTCCCCTCCGGAAACCTGACTGCACATCTGGTAAGATGCCATTGCACTCAAGGTAGTCTGTCAACTGCGCGCATACAGCCTTCTCAAGTATCTTTGATATGCAGGGTAATATACTGATTGGTCTCAGGTCCTTTAGTTCGGCTGGGTCAGGGATTTTAGGGAGTGGACGCACAACTGCTGTTTTCCAGGCATCAGGGAAAGTGGATGTTAAAATGGACATGTTGATCACATCTGTTAATAAATCCACTGTGTATGGAAAAGTCATAAGTAACATATTCAAACTAATTAAGTCATCCCCTTCTGCATTTGACTTAAGACTTGAGACAATTTTGAGAATTTTGTCCGAGCTAACTGTTCCAATATGAAACTCAGAGTCATTAAATCTATGGTACTCATAGTAGGTCAATTGAGAAATAGTCACCTGAGATGCAGCTGGTAGGCTCAAAAAGTGGTCATTTATGATGTCAGGGTCGTCAAAAGTCGTGGGCAGTTCTACATTATGTTTAGGCAAAATAGTCGTTTTGAGATTTTTCCAGAGCTTTTTCGGATTTTTTATATTATTGTTTATATTATGGTTAAAATAAGCAGCTTTTTCATGATACAGTGCTCTGTTTACTGTGGCTTTAAGGTCTTTGTAATATACTTTTTTACTCTCAGCTCCTGTTTTATGATAGTCTGCAGCAGCACAATCACGCAAATTCATCATAAATTTCACAGTGTCAGTGATCCAAGGGTAAGAATTTCCTCTTAATCTGGATGTTTTTATAGGCGCATGCATATCAAACAAACAAAGTATGTGCCGGCTTAACACTTCAACCTTCTCGTTAACATTTGACAATGCAGACATCAGGTCCCACCTCACACTCTTAAGATCCGAGTCAAAATGAGATTGAACAATATTATTGAGCGCCCTGTGTGTTAAGGTATAGGGCTTTGGCTTGTTTCGCTTTATATTAAATTCACAAACAACCATACAGTGTCCAAGAAGTGAACCAACATGCACAGTGCTTACTTTTCTGGCGTTCATGTCTGTGCAAACCACGTCAATCAGTGTTTGACTAGTGTTCGTGAAATGTGTGGGCTCTGTCACTAATTGTACCAAGTTAAAACTAGTCAGGAAATTATTAAATTTAGAAATTTTCAGGTCAGTGGTAGAAAGTAGATTAATATTAAAGTCACCCATTATTATTAAGTTATCATAATGTGATAGTGAACTAATCGTGTCTGATATTGCGTCAAAAAATATGTCAATGTCCTGCCAGGGCGGGCGGTACGCTGTACCTACTACTATTTTTTTTCCTTGATGAGTCATATGTAACCACATTTGCTCTATCGACTTGTGCTGGGGATCCACCGGGTGCGGTAAATTACGCACTCTAACACAACGTCTAATATAGTACCCGACTCCTCCTCCTCTTGAGCGTGAGCTCAGTGGTCGTGGATTGTGGCGAAAATTATATCCCTGAAGCACAGGTGCGCGACCTTCATCCCCCCCCTTAACCAAGTTTCATTTATAGCTACGATATCCAAATCCTGTTGGCACAAGTTGCAATAAAATTGTCATGGTTTGTACCCAGAGATCCTGCATTAAACATACCGATTCGTAGTTGTTTACAAGTCATTGTATTTGCACGTAGTTAAGCGACTGCAAGGCGGAACCGGTTTTATTATTTTAGAAACGGGTATTGCGATCAATGGCGGTATGACGGTAGTTTTTATGTTATTAGTGTCAGTGCGTGTTTTGGTGTAAGATTGATAGTAACTAGTGAAAATTATGCGGAGATTATGGTTACATTGGTATTTATACCATGTCAGTATTAAGTGATCAAAGTAACAAGTGTGAGAATCAGTTAAATATAAGTGTAATGAGTGTTTTTCTTGCGATGTTGTGACGACGTGACCAAGCGGCGACAGGAACAAAAACAAAAACAAAATTACAAAATTGCATAGTGAAACAAGGCAAACAAGTACATACAGTTCAAACATTTCGTGGACCAAAAACACGATTTAAATCTGGCTCCGCGCGTATGCGGTGTCGAGGCGAATCAGTGCCTGCCTGTTTTCGCGCGAAGATCTTACCGTCCCTGGTCCACACATACCGCCAGCCGTGCTGCTGCTTCAGCTCCCGAGCCCTGTACAGCAGACGTCGATTGTGAGGGGTCAGCCTCTCGTTCACATAGAACGTGGCTGTTCGGCCTGGAATGCCGGTGCCCTCCGTGGTCGCGCCGCGGCGAACGCGCGCCGCCTGCAGCAGCCGGTCTCTCACGGCGCGGCGCGCCAGGCGCACCACGAGCGGCCGCGGCCGCGGCGCCGGGCCCTGTCCGCCCTCCGGCTGCGGCGCCCGCCCTACGCGCGTCGCGTTGACAATGTCGTGCTCGGTGAGTGGGACCCCCAACTTCTGCCCCAAGGCCACCACCAAATGCATCGGATTCTCTCCACTTGTTTCTGGCACACTAGATATCTCGATATCATTCAATAGCAACTCTTGATCGCGGTCGTTGAGTTCGAGTCTTAGCTGCGATATCGTGTCGACCATGGCAGCCTCAGCGGTGGCGTTGTTAGGCTGGGGCCTGCATTCTAAGGACTCGACCCGAGCGCAGAGCTCGTTGATGCGCCCATCACAGCCGTCGATCCTAGCCGCGAGACTCGACATAGCTGCGCGGAGAGCATGCAACTCATGGCTCATAGTCCGCATCTCCTCCCGAAAAAGCCGGAGCTCGGTGACCAGAAGCTGCACGTCAGTGACACGCGACGCGTCCAGCCCATTGTCGAGCGGGGTGGTGTTGTGTGGACGGTTTTCAATGTAGGACACCTCCATGACGGAGCTGTCTCCCTCGGGCTCCTCTGGACTCCCAGCCGCACGGAACCGTGCTGCACCGCGACCCATATTAACATTGGCGTATCCGCCCGCGCCGGTGTTTCCGCGCTTTCCGCCCTGGGCTCTGCACTTTTACATTGCACACACTTCCAACTTATCCATTCCCCTGTTTGCTTGCTGTGGAAAATGTCCTCGGTAATATTCGCGCAACGTAGATCATACTTTCCTTGGCAGATAGCGCAGTTCAAAAAAATTCTATCAGTTATTTTATTTAAACACTTAGCACAAGTCGCCATTGCAAAGTCGGTTCTCCGTAGTGTAGATAGGGTGCAAAATCCGTCGACCTGTCGTTGACTCCTCACAGTTCCGCACACGCAATTGCGAACAGCTGATTGGCTAACAGTCCGTCAGCTGACCCTCACTATTTTAATTGTTAAGCAAAGTCAATGTGCATAAATAATATTTTAAAACACTAATATTAAGACAATGGTATGTTTATAGACAATAAATGATTTGCCAATAAAAAACACTGCTTCTACTTTGTAGGTTGAAACCTCTGGGGCGTTCACATCAACTTTTTTGTAATTTTAAGGCAATTAAATTCGGAGCGAATCGAAAGTACGTCTTACTGATTGAATCGCAGGTGACCGAAAACTCTTACTGATTTGGATGTGTGTTTTGGTAATAATATACGGAGTGGCAAAAAATCTTGCCCTCAAATGTAAGCAGTAAAAGGTAATTTTGCACGTAGAGTGGGCCCAATTTGGGCCGCTGAATATATAATACAACGATGAAAATATAATCTTAAGTAATCACGAAACGGACGGCGAAGTGTGGAGAGTATGACAGCCGGTGAAATTACTGGCAAGTGAGGTATCCCATCTTAGGCCTCTAGGTTGGCAACGCGTCTGTAATATCCCTGGTGTTGTCTCTTACCATCAGGAGACCCACTTGCTCGTTTGCCATCCAGTCGTATAAAAAAAAAGGTGGACTGGCATCGCAAGAGTTGTGGGACTTGTGGGCAACCGGCGGATGCAGGTGGTGAGTTGTCGTTCACTGTGGCGTTCGAGGGGGAGACTTTTGCTAAGCAGTGGACGTCTTCCGGATGACATACATACATACAAACATAAAATCGCGCCTCTTTCCCAACGGGGTAGGCAGAGACTAAATCCTTCCACTTGCTACGATTCTGGCATACAACTCTCGCTTCCTCTACATTCATCACGACGATGAGGATGATGATGATGATGATGAATAATGTTCAAATCTAAGTTTTCCAGGATGCAGGGTGCATGAGGAGGCGCCGTATGCTGATAATCCCACCTCGACTTCCAATTACAAGACTTTCTATTCCTGATAAATAGGATACTTTATCCCGGGATAGCACAAAGTTCGTGAGACCTTTGAGACGTGGTCTATGACGTGCATTGAGTAAGCACGCCACTGCGAACATACCTACTATGGAAAGTGCAACCCTAAATACGTTTCTATTACTAATGTTACTTGAGCTCTGATCCGCCGCTCGCCACTAGAACTGCAATTACACTAATGGCGAAGTACTTGTCGTATTAAGTTTATGCACGGGCAGGTAGCTGTGCAAACTCGCCGCCAGCGACTCGCCCTCAAACTAGTTTCCCGGCTGTCCGACTGCACATGGAATTAACATGAGTTTGTAGAAGCGATTGGAGTAGAAATGATTTGTTAACTAATTATGTGACTTTGTGTATGTAGGTAGAGAGAGGTGTAAAAATACGTTGACGCATCGCAAGCGCGTAAAGTCTCATACGCGTATTTTACAAACCAGTACTCGTACCTATTGGTAACAAGTTTAGCAGAATTACCTTTCATTTTTTGAATTCAATATTTCAGAGAAATTATCTAACGTATTAAATAAAGTATTATTATTTATATGAAAACTGTTTACCCAAAAACAACTGTAACATCATTAATTTAATAATGGAAAACTGAAAACATGTATGAAGCAAGTTTTTGTTAAAAAAAACTTTTTGACGCAGGTTTTACGCTTACTGTCGTCCGATGTGTGCTGAGTGGAGACCCTTTTTGGTATCCTGCCGTGTCACCAAGTAACATAGTTTTAGTGCTAGTTTTAGTCTTAGTTTTAGGTGGTACTTATGGAGCCAAAATAAACCTTTCTTTCTTTCGATATCAAAGGCATTCGCAAACTGTAAGATTGTTCAACTGTGCTTATTCTGTGCGTTTTGCTTTTGTCTTGTTGTGGGCTTCTGATGACTGTTACAGGAAGAGAGAGAGAGCTGGTAGACGGGCCGCTCAGCAAAGGTAGTTTTAAATTAGTACAGGAGGTGCGCCTATTGAATTCAGCTAGGATTTTCGATGCTAGGGAGAGTAACGTAAACAGGGATAGGAATGTAAGGATTTTTAGGCAAGATGCCGTCTTTTCGGAAAGCTAATTTTAATTATAATTGATCGCGTATTGAAGAATTTTACTAACAAATTAATTCCACTTATAGGTATTATAAATGCGAAAGGATGTAAGTCAGTTTGTTTGTTTTTTACCTCCTGATGTTTGCTGAACCGATTTGAAAGGTATACAGATACTATATGTATACAGTTACAGTATCTGTAAAAGTCCCGGGTAAGGAAATAGAATAGGATGGTTTTTATCCCGAAAAATTTCATAGTTCCCGCGGGATAGCGATAAAAGAATTCTGCGCAGACGGAGAAGCGGGAAACAGCTAGTTTGTTGTTAAATATTAGTAAACTCAAATTACTCATTAGTAAACTAATCATTACGAGTATAAGATTGTTTTTTTTTGGAATCTTTTCGTATTTTTTATTTCAATTCCAAATTTTTACTTTTACGGTCATCCCGTAAAACCTAAATTGAAAATACAAACTGAAATAAAGATGCACAGAAAAATAAGACCATCACTGGGAATCGAACCCAGGTCCTCGGTAATCCGTACCGCGTGCTATACCGCTACACCACTGATGGTCAGGTTCGATTCCCAGTGATGGTCTTATTTTTCTGTTTTTTCTGTGCATCTTTATTTCAGTTTGTATTTTCATTACGAGTATAAATTAAAACGTAATCCATTTAAAAATCACAATCATATTAGGTAAATATTATGTTGTCAAATGACGAGCTTTTCAGAGAAAACAAATAAACAGTTTCCACGGAACTTACTAGTAAAAGCCTGCAATTCCGTGCTATAATTAGGTTACATTTGCTACCTGCATGGAAAAGTTAGCTTTCAGCTGTCGGGTAAGTTCAGCGACCTAGATATCCCGACCTGTGTTGCACTGATAATATGTATGATAATTTGTCGACAACTGATGTCGCGGGAGGTGTGACTGCAGCGTTGAAATTCGAAATGGAAAACCATTTCCGATGTCATTTCGCGACTAGATTTACCACCTGTTTCACTACTCTACGTTAACTTCTGGTTTGTTCACAATGTGACAGAAATCATAGATCGAAGAGTCGTAGTCGAAGGGTGATAAACGGAAATGTTATTGCCGCTACAGTGTCCGTCTGTGCGTTTGTCACAGGGATGTATCTCAAGTGTATGGACAGACAGTTGAGATTTAATACAATTTCTATTGCCGCTACAACAAACTTGTAGGTAATAAAAATAAAATAAAATTGAGAATCAAAAATGGTCCTAATTTCCACGGAGCTGATAATCTGTTAAAAGCATTGAATTGGGAAGAGATAGCAGCTTACTCCAGTGTGCGAAGCATCAAGTGGAAGTTCAATCCACCTGCTGCGCCATGGTGGGGAGGTTGGTGGGAGCGATTGATTCGTTCTCTTAAGGAACTTCTCCGACGAAACTTGGGACAGAAAACAGTCACTTATGAGGAACTGTCAACCATACTTTGTGATTGTGAGGCCTTGATGAATTCACGGCCCCTAACCTACATCGCGGATAACTCAGAAAACTTGAAGCCTCTGACGCCAGCCTGCTTCGTGCAAGGGCTTCCTGCCAGCGAGACTCCAGATTTAGACCAGCTCGACCATGACTCTTTGAATAGGCGATTAAGGTATTTGCATAAGCTAAGAGGAGATCTAAGAGAGCGGTTTAGGAACGAGTACTTGGGGATGCTCATACAGAAGGGTAAGGAGAGGGACTCTAATATAAAGGTAGGCGATGTCGTATTGGTAGAGACTGATGCGAAGCGTATAAAGTGGCCTTTAGGAGTTATCTTAGAAGTATATACTGGAAAAGATGGAAATGCTAGAGTAGCTAGAGTACGCACAGCCGACGGCGAGTACACCCGGGCATATCAACGTCTGTACCCGCTGGAAGTGCAACCTGACGAGGTCTTGTGAAGATAGAAGGTTTGGGTCTTCGTCCCAAAGGTGGGAGGATGTTAGAAACCTCTACGGTGCTGTGCGATGACATCTAATTGAACTTTGTATTTTTTTACCGTTCTGTGTCACTCTAAAATAAATGGTGAATCGTAAACATTGGTTTTCCTCCGTATTAGGATTTTCTTGTGGTTTTTATCAGTCCTAGGAAGTAATATGTAGAAAATGACTGACTACATTTTGCTTAGAAACCAGGCACTGCTAACACTACATTTTATAGATATGAACCGTTTTTTTTGGTCCGTGTCAATACACACCGTGATACCGTCGCTACTTTGAAAACATCTCGTATCTCTAATCAATATGTCAACAAAATTGACCCTTGAAATAATTATGATTGGTTTTTTGGAGTCTTTTTGTATTTTTTATTTCAACTCCAAATTTGTTTCTTTTACGGGTATCCCGTGAAACCATATCGAAAATACAACAATTGATTGCTTAGTAGCGACATCTCTTGTCTGGGTGAGCGGTTAGTTCCGAAAGAGTGTGACGTCTGTCGACGAAACATAGATGTCGCTAGTGCTGCTGCTTAAGTAGCATAGTAGAAACAAGCAACCTGAGATATGTATGCATAGCAAAAATTCGTGTCTAGATTCCTGTCCAGCAGTGGTGTAGGGGTTATAGCACGCAGCACGGATTGCTGAGGACCTGGCCTCGTATTGCCTAATGTTTCTGACGCTCGCAATTGCAATCAAATGACAGTTTTCCCATACAAAAACTGTCATTTGATTGCGATCGCGAGCATCAGAAACGTCAGGCAATACGGCCTCTGGGTTCGATTCCCAGTGCTGGTCTCTTTTTCTAGTTTTTCTGTGCATCCATGTCTCAGTTTGTATTTTCTTGAAATAATGTACGTTCACTCGAAAAACTATCGATTTTGAGGTACAGTCACCTGCAATAATATCACACAGCGGAGCGTGCAAAGCATCTCATACTCGTACGGCCTACCGGCCCTAGAAACAGAATCGCATCAGATACTCGTATGTATTTTTGCACGTTTTGTTGTGTCAGATATTTAATTAATGCACGTGACTATACAAGCCTTTTAAAATAGTGACTAGCCGTTACCCGCGACTCCGTCCGCGAAGAACTCGTTAATCGCTATCCTGCGGGAATTATGCTATTTTCCGGGAAAAAATATCCTATGTCCTTCCCGGGGACTCAAACTATCTGTATACCCATTTCATCTAAATTAGATCAGCAGTTTAGACCTGATAAGGTAAATGAACTAAAATAATTTCCTTGCTCACCCGCGACCTTACGATAGCTAAGCTTATGCAAAATATGCGTGTTCATGCAGTTCCTCCACCTCCACACTGTAAGAACACACACAAATCACACAAACCCATCTATCACCACCACCACACTACACTGACGCGTTTCGAACTCAACCAGAGCTCATCTTCAGAGTGACACAACCGTACACCATGCTACCAGTTGTTAGAGTTGTGAGTCTAACAACTGGTAGCATGGTGTACGGTTGTGTCACTCTGAAGATGAGCTCTGGTTGAGTTCGAAACGCGTCAGTGTAGTGTGGTGGTGGTGATAGATGGGTTTGTGTGATTTGTGTGTGTTCTTACAGTGTGGAGGTGGAGGAACTGCATGAACACGCATATTTTGCATAAGCTTAGCTATCGTAAGGTCGCGGGTGAGCAAGGAAATTATTTTAGTTCATTGATATGGACCTCCGCAAAGTAACGCCTGATTCAATAAATTAAACTTTCCTTTCTTTTCCTTACTTTTCTTTCTTTATTTTCTTTCTTTATTTTATTCCCGCGTGGGAACTACGGCCCAAGCCCTCTTGTTCTGAGAGGAGGCCTGTGCCCAGCAGTGGGACGTATATAGGCTGGGATGATGATGATGATGATATAAAAGTGAACACAGACAATGGCACATGCAAGCTCTTACAAGCGTAAAAAGGCTTTATTGTATGACCTCGTCGAACGTACGTGCAAGTGCGTCGAGCGCCATTACCACCGCTCGGGATGACCACACGGCGTAACACGTGTTATTGCCAGGAAGGAGGGAAGTGGTCAGTCGTTGGTACAAAATATTTTGTCTGAGAAAACATTGCCGTAAGCTGAGAACCTAGTTAATACATGACAGTCCTAAGTCCCACTACAGTAGTTTCATTGTAGCATGGTGCGGGTGACAGCCGTCAATATCACAAGACTAGAGAGTCAGTGTCGAAACTTGAGTCGAGAAAACTAATAATTTAAAATCTTAATCATAATTAGTGTCATCATTAATCCGATTATTACGCTAATTTTGATGAGAATATTAGTCGAATTCTACGTTGGAATACTAAACGGAGTTTGAAAGAATATTCGTTACTTACCATTTAATAAGTACCGATATAACTCAAGATCCATTAGGCCCCATAACTAAACGTTATGTTACATGCATATTACGTTTCTTCACTTAATTGTGCTTTGAATTTAATTAATTGATTGTAAAAATCTGATAGCTTAAATTTATTTCGTATAACATAGCTCTTTATGTTCAAATATTTTACGCCAGTCATATTCAGGCTACAACTGAAATATACTTCCATATATTTGACCGCAGCAACTTTTTTTGAGTAAAACGAAACGGTGCATCAAGTGTCACCCGCACCATGCTACAATGAAAGTACTGTTATCCTACTAATATTATAAATGCGAAAGTTTGTAAGTCTGTTTGTTTGTTTGTTACCTCATCACGTCTAAACCACTGAACCAATTTAGATGAAATTCAGTATTCTTCCAAGGGTAAAAACCAGAATTTATAAAAAAAGTACATATATAAGCGCAATAAATGTATTTAATAACCTTCCTATCGAACTTAAAACTCTGGAAGGCAATCAGTTCAGATACAAATTAAAAAATTGGCTAATACAAAAAGTGTTCTACAATTTAAAAGAATTTTTTGAATGTGACGGAAGGAAGTGAATAACAGTATTGTAAAAAAAAAAATTGTTGTATTTAGCTGATAAAATATGTATGGTAGGGATATAAATATTGTACGCCCACAATGGGTAACTGTTGGAACTATTATATTATGTCATCTTTTGTACACAGTTTGACAATAAATAAATTCTATTTCTATTTCTATTTCTATTCAGATAGTTTGAATCCCGGCGAAGGACAGGATCAATTTTATCCCGGAAAATTGCATAGTTCCCGCGGAATAGCGATAAACGAATTCTACGCAGCCGGAGTCGGTTAAGTATTATTTTTGTTTGGTCGACTATACGTCTCAACCACCCAGTTTAAGTTAAGTTAGTTAAGTCAAACACTTACGGCAGTTCTGGAACTCATCCTCGCCCTTCTCGCAGTCCCGCTGGTAGTTGCAGACGCGCGAGTACTCGATGCACGTGCCCTCCGGACACCGGAACAAGCCCGTCGGGCATATTGTGTCGCCTGCAATAGAGCGAGACATGAGACATGAAAATAAGAGACAAATAGATATCGAGTATAGGACAAATTTGTGTTACAGTGCCCTACACCGCGCGAGCCGAGCGCGCGAAGCGAGCGTGCCGCAGCAACGGCCGGCGAAGCACCTGAATTTTTTTTTCATGATATATTTTGACCTTTGACTAGGAGTGCGTAGTCATTTTGCAACACAAAATTCAAAATTAAAAATAACTTTATTTATAAAACATAGGCATAAAGGTCACATAGTGAAAATGTAAACGACGAGATAACTATATTTGCGATAAGGCTACTTTGCGTTGTGTAGTTTTACTAGTGACTCTAATTGTATTTTAAGGTTGTTTAAAATTGGTCATTGACATATACAGACTAATATCCTACTTAATATTATAAATGCGAAAGTTTGTGAGTGAGTGAGTGAGTGAGTGAGTGAGTATGTTTGTTACTCTTTCACGCTGAAACGGCTGGACGGATTTGGATGAAATTTGGCGAAAAGTTAGTTTATAACCTGGATTAAAACATAGGATACTTTTTATCCCGGTATTCCCACGGGATAGGGATAAAATCTCGAAATAACAACCTCTGGGCTTAGAGTCATGAAATTTGGTATGTAGGTAGTTGGACGTCTGGAATAACAGATAGGTGACTTTTTATCCCGATATTCCCCCGGGATAGGGATAAAATCTTGAAATAATAACCGCTGGGCTTAGAGTCATGAAATTTGGTTTGTAGGTAGCTGGACGTCTGGAATAACACGTAAGGGACTTTTTGACTCGATATTCCCACGGGATACCTAGGGATAAAATCTCGAAATAACAACCACTGGGTTTAGAGCCATGAATTTTGGTATGTAGGTAGCTGGACCTCTGGAATAACACATAGGCTATTTTTTACCCCGATATTCCCACGGGATAGGGATAAAATCTTGAAATACTAACCGCTGGGCTTAGAGTCATGAAATTTAGTATGTAGGTAGCTAGACGTCTGGAATAACACATAAGCGACTTTTTGACCCGATATTCCCACGGGATACCTAGGAATAAAATCTCGAAATAACAACCACTGGGCTTAGAGCCATGAAATTTGGTATGTAGGTAGCTGGACCTCTGGAATAACACATAATCTATTTTTTACCCCGATATTCCCACGGGATAGGGATAAAATCTTGAAATATTAACCGCTGAGCTTAGAGTCATGAAATTTGGTATGTAGGAAGCTGGATGTCTAGAAAAACACATAGACGACTTTTTGACCCGATATTACCACGGGATATCTATGAATAAAATTTCGAAATAACAACCGCTAGGCTTAGAGGCATGAAATTTGGATGTAGGTAGCCGTATGTCTGGAATAACACATAAGTACGCTACTTTTTATCCCGATATTCCCACGGTATAGTTTGGTAACTAAGGGACCCCATACATCCCTGTATTATTATTATTATTATTTCGTATATTTTTCCTTAATTGTATACTGCAGTTTTTAAGTATTTTATTTGTAATTATTTTATTTTGAAAAAATGACTTTCTGCCAAGTTTCTTGCGACGCATTCTTCTTGGCAATGATGGTCTTTCCGAAAGCGCTGGTAGTATAAAAAATGACGTGTAAAAGTGCCCATTGCGGCCTATTTACTGAGTAAATGATTTGAATTTGAATTTTGCATTTGAATTTGGATAGGGAAAAATTTTGAAATTTCAGCACTGGGTTTAGTCTTGAATTTTGTACAGTTATTCACAACACAACCTCAATGAAGACCACGATATAAATATTGGAAATTTCCAGGGGAATTTTGTAAAATCCCGAAAATTTCAATTGCAGCTACCACACCGAATAGTTTACGCGTGCGAAGCCGCGGGTAAAAGCTAGTAAAAAATAAGATCTTTCATACCTCTCTGGTTTAACAAAGTCATATTTAATTTAAGGATTCCGTTTTTTTTCCTTTTGTTGCAAATCCTAAAATAACGAATTTTAATTACCTGATTTCCGAGAAAAAACATTTAAACCAACGACCGAATCCAGTAACTTCTTCTTTGAACTCCGTTAATTAACCGTTAAAACTCACTTTGTTTACATTAAAACAAAAGCGATAACTGACGCCGGTTCCCAACAAAGACAATATTAATTGGTTTCAACGTAATATTGAGAGTTATTGGAAAAGTATCGAATGAACCGGAGGGTTTTACCGACTACCGAAAAGGTTTTGTATCAAATTTCAGTTAGCGAAACCGCAGGACGGCCGCTTCCGGGCCCGCGACAGATATTGTGGATCGCAATAAAATATGGGTTAATTTATTACTTGACTTCCGCTGCAGCTTTGCGGTGAATCATCAGAGGTTTTGTACCGCGCAACTAGGTTCTGGAACTGGTGGATATTTAAGATCTCTGCCCACTACAGCGTATCATAACATGATCGTAGTGTGGACGTATCAGGCACGGAATATTGTAGAGCTGTCCATCCTCCCGCTCGAGTCTCAAATGGCTAACAATTTCACTAAGCTTCAAGTGCCTGCCAAGCACCAGCAGATGTTCCTGCGCTCCAACTTTTGGCCGGAGGGTGTGGTGTTCCGTGTTTTAGGCACTTGTCTCACCGCCAGCGAGGAAACGATTGGCTATCGACTATTTTCTCGCTCAAGAAACGAACAAAAGATATAAGATCCTTTGTGAGTAAAAGAGACACATATATTAATAGTTGATCGCTGGCTGTTCACACTGTCGGCTAGAACTCGCTCTTACATCTTTTGGCGCAGCGACAAGAGCTATAAAACTCGCTGAGCTACAGATACTCGCTCAGCGATGTCAGCTTGGCGGCCGCCCCGCACGAGCCAGTCGAGTGAAGCGAGTAATCGCCCGTCGCACGCAAACACTGGCTTACAGCCGAGCGACAAAACTGCACTCGCTTCTCGCTGCTCGCCCACTCGTTTCTAGTTACTCGCTCCACTCGCTTCTCGCCCATCGTCGGCGGTGGGATAAGTGCCTTAGGGTAGCGTCGACGACGACTTTAAAAAATCCCTAATTAGTTTTGTTGTGTATGTAATTTTTGTGTGTTTTATGTCTTTTTGTTTTGTATAATTCGAATTTTACAGCGCATTGGTGTTTAACTGTAATGCTGTAATTTTTTGTTGACAAATAAATAAATAAATAAAAATGTGTGTGTATGCGTGGCACGCGACGGCGACGGTTGGAAGCCTGCTACTGGGCATAGTGTCAATACTTTTCAATAATAAAATTTATTTTTGCCTGTCATGGTATGATACGGTGTAATGGACAGAGACCTTTAGTGAAATAAATCAGCGAAGTGCGACTCTAAAGTTACACGAAGATAATTGTATCACTGTCTCGATAGAGTAACTTACTCGCTCGTAGAAATAGGCGGTATTATCGCATAAAAACGACCTCTTCCAGACAACTATTTGGGTACATGATCTTATGATTAACTCAAAAGTAGGTGGCGGAAGCAGAAATACAAGAGAAACATTTAATTTAATTATTTCCTTTAATTTCAACAAAAAAAAAATACAAATATAAATATACTGTCGTAATATTTTCACCAGTTAAACATTTCACTCACGCTCAAATGAATCCACAAAATATAGTAATCCACTTGGAAAATGTCTGTGGAACAATAATGATACAGCGCAGGGCTCTAATGACGGCGGGCCCGCTAACGAGAATCGAACCCGGGCCTAATGACCAGCAGGCACTCAGACTCGCCTTGCAAACATTTACCTTGACAGCAGCTACTGAAGTTCGAATTTTGGAGAATCTGCTGCTGTTAGCAACCTGTTCTCGAATTTAATGGGTTATGGTAAGAACACCTGTGAGTATCAAGTTTTGCTGATAAACTAACGACCAGGAGGCTGCAGTTTGTTGTTTACACCCAGCTAACCACAGGACTGTTTTTAACCCCCGACGCAAAAAGAGGGGTGTAATAGTTTGACCGCTATGTGTGTCTGTATGTGGCACCGTAGCTCTTAAACGGGTGGACCGATTGAATGCAGTTTTTTCTTCTTAGATTCTGCGGGTCTTAGACATGTTTCATCAAAATAGGTTCACCCGATTTTGAGATATTGAACTTGGAAATGACAAAGTCGGGTGTGTTCCAACTATTTTTAAAAAATATCGCTCCCACTTTACGTCTATGGGAGGTAATCTAAAAAAGGTTTTTTAAAAAATGTTATTAAACCATTTTGTCGGCATAGTTTACATATATATTCGTGCAAAATTACAGCTTTCTAGCATTGATAGTCCCTGGGCAAAGCCCCGGACGGACCAACAGACAGACAGACAGACAGACATGGCGAAACTATAAGGAAAAACATGATGTAAATATTTGTGACCTTGACTATACAGCGGCGCTAATAACATTTAATCCAAGCCCCGCACAGCAATTTCAAAGTTAAATAACAGCCTAATTTGCTTAGGGAATGATGCAAAATCGTAAACAATAAGTATAGAAGTGCTTAAACAAATTCATCGTGAGTTGTTATAAGATTGTGCCAACGTTAAGGGAAATTGAGTTATACAACAAAGATCGCTGGATCCGGAGGTGGGTATATATTGACTCCCATAACGTTAAACTTTCGATTTGGTTCATCCATACCGTTGTTTGTCATAATCGTTGCTCGTCATATTATCTTTGGTCATAATTTCAATAGTCATAATTTTCTTTCGCCCCCTTTCATTAGTCATAACTATTGAATTTCATACCGTTATTAGTCTTACATAACATTTAATGTGGTGATTGTATCAAATGGTAAAAATTCAAAAGGAATATTATTATTTGGCCCAAGCCCTCTTGTTCTGAGAGGAGGCCTGTGCCCAGCAGTGGGACGTATATAGGCTGGGATGATGATGATGATGATTATTATTATTTGACATCGCTTATTAGTCAGAACTATTGAATTTCATACAGTTATTGATCATAACATTTAATGTGGTAATTGTATTGAAAGGTTGAAATTCAAAAGGAATATTATTATTTGACGTAACGCATTTCTGTCAGCTGGTACTTTTTGTAAGGGGTCACAGTTCTAACCTAACCTATCCTACTTTGCTGGTTTTTAGGGTCGCAGTCCTATCCTAACCGAACCTGCTTTTTTATCAACTGATCCTTTTTAAAAGGAGTCACAGTTCTAACTTTCTAATGTTTTAATGTAGGTATGATATGTATTATTTCTGAATTTTAAAATTATTCCTTTAAATCATTAGAGAATAATATGGTATTATAATAATAATAGTAAATATAAAAATATGAAGTACAATATTTATGAAAAATAAACGGTATGCCTTTTGATATTATGCTGATCAATTTTATGACTTTTGTCTTGTATGGCATGTCACATTATTCTACTTAATCATTAAATTTATTTCGCGTTATACCTAACAAAGATTATGACTATTGATTATTATGACCAAATAGTAGAATGATAACCAAGGGTGGAAAATTACCCATTTCACGTGAGATATTTCGAGGGGAAATGGGTAATTTCACCCCAGTTAGACACTCTACTTTTCATTTCGACTGTAAGGAAAGTAAAATAGTACAAAAAAAACGAGAATAACCTTAAATTGAATTTAAGTATTCAGTAGATTGAATTTACTTATATCCAACCTCCAACGGTATCTTTTCGACCTGGCCAGGCCGACTATAAAAAAAATCGAGTTGGTCACGACCAAGGAGCTTATATACCTACAAAACTGGAGGATGAACGCCGAACGAAGAAGTTTGACCTTTATTACTTATTTATATATTCCATCTCTTTCTTTCACATTTCACGAATAACATCCATCTCTTTCTTAACCTAACTAAAGAAAGAGATGGAATATGTTCGTGACGTAATAACGATCAAATTTCTTGTTCGGCGTTCAACCTCCAGTGTCGTATATAAGCTCCTTGGTCACGACGTGCATCTAGATGGCCATGCCGAAACGTGAAAAAAAAGTGTCATTGACGTAACTCAATTATCTTCGACTCCGTGGCTAATCGAAAATTAAAAAAAAAAAACTTTCCACCCTAGAGATGAAAACGCAACTTTCCACCCGGCTATCTACCTATGAAAATTAAACTTTCCGAACAGGAGAGATGAAAAATAATATGGGTACCAAGTTCTGACTATCGAAAATCGAAACAATAAAAATATGGGTGTCGAAGGCATCCCATGAAGAACACACAAATAAACGCAAAAGAACTGGACAAGTGTGTGTAGCGCACCGAGTGCTCCGTACAAATTAGCAGAGCCCCACACTACGCAAAACTGGAAGAGTAAAATTTGGCTTGCAATATTATGTAGACTCAAACTTACCGTGTTAGAGTTTAATAAAAGCTTGTAAAAAGTAAGTCTTGAAACTTAGAACGGACGTATTCATATACCATTACTGCCTAATATGAATGGTTCAACAATAATATCCAAATATGTTAGATATGAAATTACGTCTAAGAAATAAAGTCGTTGCACTTATACAAAAAGGCGGGAAAATAAGCCACTCTGCAAAGACCCAATGCGGCCAACATTGAAATATTGCGATTGCACCAATCCCATCTCCCGTAGCGGCCACTGATTTAAATATCGAACAGGGTGATTGATTTACAGCCAGTTACCGATTTGAGCGTGCCATTATTTTTTATTTCTTGGCCGTTTCGGTTAATTGTTTGTGGCCAGATTGAACGACGCTATTGAGTTTTTACTGTCTATAGTCTATGGTTGAAGTTAAGTTAAATCTTGTTTTTTGTTTGCTATTATTTACTCGTGAACAACAGCATTACCTACATTCAAGTAAATCTTAATGTTAGGTACTGTACTGTAGCTAATAAGTCTAGTGAAGGAAAATCTGTATTTTCTCCTAGCACAGGAGCGAACCCGTATTCTCTTACTAAATAATTACTACTCTAGTGGCTCCAGGTAGTTCATAATCGCAGCTCCGCCCGCCTGGCCTACTGTAATTTTAGACAGCTTGAAACTTACGTCGATAACAATGTATTTTCTTGCCAAATTGCTCAGAAACATTAAAGCTTTATCGGTTTATTTATTATTTATGCCTTACACATCCTAAAGCGACCATTTTCTAAGAAATGACTTGTGCTAATCGCATGTTCAACGGTTATCTACGTAGTACTTGTTCTTGTAATAGCTTTATTTGTGCAGATATTAGGCATTGTTAATCAATTGCCAGATGCATGTTTGTTCTAAAAAGTAAACATTGTACATTGAAAAGGTATGCTACACAGAGACCCGCACCAAAATTGCTCTTTTTTCATTAATGTATTCAATGAGTTTGTATATGGAAAGCTTTACCAAGAAAAGCGAATCGCTCAACGTAGTCCAACTTCTGAACGATTCAGCGGAACGTTAAAAATTGCTGCAAACTCAGCATTTATCACTTACCCAATACCTTACTAGAACTATCAAACAAACTTAAAGGAAGACACTAAAAAAACTGCCATAAAGTGTAGCTTACGAAAGGGTCATCGAAACCATTCGTTCCTCTAAATAAAACAATCCTGAGATTTCTCCCCATCCGTCCAATAGCACCAAAATACGCTTTAAATACTACTACCTTAAGGTTAAAGTCGAATATACGTCAAGTTGCAAGAACTGTCGCTCGTCAATCTAAGTCGTTCATTCTATTCGTTCACATTCACATTCATTCGTTCATCGGTCCGTTGAATAAAAGATGGCCGACGGGCAGTTAACGAGGTGGGAGAATAACTCCGTATTAAGGTATAAATAGACGAGGATGAAAGAGATTCTCTGCCGAATTAATGCTGTAATGTGTAGGTCATACTGAAAAAGTCTGTGTTTTTACTTAATTTTCTAAGTTTAATTCGATTAAGTTAGATTTAAAGTAAGTCTTGAAAATTTATTTTCACCTCAGCACCTCAAACAGGCAGGTTTTGCTATGAGATATCAGTGAGCAAAATCGCATTTTGCTCACTCCGTGAGACAAAGTAACTTTTTAATTATTTTTTTTAAATGCTGAGTACAGTGTTGGGTCTACTCACTGAATTCCAAATATTTGAACTTTACTTTGATCTGTCATTTCACTTCAACTCGAAAAAATCAAGAGATAGGATCAAATTTGTCGATTACAAACTTAAATTAAATTTTTGGTATTAAAAATATATCGAAATATTTCCAAAATGTAAATTTTCCCGATCTTTTAATAAAGTATGCAACCTCGTTGCACGAAAGCCGCTTCTCTTGTTTTTTTTTTTTATAAAAGAATTCCGTATACTGCCTCTACAGTATAATTATTATTTGTTAAATAATGATTTTTTAACAAATCTATTTATGTTTATGTAATAGAAATCTTAATAAAAATCATATTTAAAGGTTTAATTGTTCAACCTTTTCAATTACCCCGAGATGAGGCTTTTTGCAGTATTAAAAAAAATAAGTGTGACATTAGTACAAGAAGTTAAGATTTGCATGTTATGAGTATGCGATTTGTATTGTAGCTACTGGACTCTTTTATGGTTTTAAATGTAATTATTATATTTGATAATAATCGGATTCAATTTTAAAAAAATGTGTTTGTTTTGTAAACAGGTAGGTATATGTGGTTTTATTCTTATGTTACATTTAAATTATGTTCTCGCTGCCGAGGTGAAAAATTGTATGTGTCACACGAGACCAAAGTTTTTTTGCATCTCGTGTATTTCAATCCCTTGCTGATCTCAGGATTCTAACCTAGAATCACTCGCTAACGCTCGTGATTCAATTATAGAATCCTTCGCTTACTCGGGATTCAAAATCAACACTCGCAACAAAAAACAACTTTGCTCTCTTGTTGCACAAATAACTATTGTCTTGTCGTTAGAGTCCGATGAGCAAAAATGGATGAGGGAGTCTTTTTTTATATATTTTTTATTTTATATAAGAGGGGGCGAACGAGCATGCGGGTCACCTGATGGGAAGCAATCACCGCCACCCGTGGACACCTGTCAACACGAGGGGCGTCACAGGTTAAAACCTTAAATACTTACTTAAGTATAATTTAAAATATTTTTATTTTTCACTTATATTTCAAAGATAAGTGCAATAATTGGATTTGAGTTTTTTTTTAAATATTGGCTTTGCCCCGTTTAAAAGCTATCAGATCATTCAAACAAATAAAACAAACAATTCCCAAATTCAGTAATGGCACTTAACTTTAAAATGTGACTGAAATAAAAGTATTTTATACTCTACTTATTCACAAAGCCTAAAATATGTATATCATAACAAAATAAACAAAAAGATAAAACATAATTTGTAGAAATCTTAGTGACATTACCGATCTACTAAAATTATTTTAACCCTCTAAATATAGAAAACATATTCTTTTGACAGTTCTATTCGGAACCTGACATAAAAACGGTATTCAACTAATTCGCTCGACATTAAAAAGCGCCATCTGTGTTTACGAGCGCGTTAAATTTTATTGGCTGTTTACGTCGTGCCTTCGTCCGCACAATGTGTTCTTTTACTTTTTCTATTCTATTTTATTCATAAAAAATAGAAAAAAGGGGCAACAAATACCATAGTGCAGTCTTTTAAAATTAAGATAATTTTTATTACAGACATTTAAAAAAAAGGAAATCAATTATCAATTAAATGATGTTCAATTGAATGAAAAAACGGGAACGGGTGAACCGATTTCTATCAGAACAGAAGTTTCATAATATTATTAACTTGTCCTTCTGTGTAGCGTATGAGTACGTAGGCAATCTGAGACAGAGGCTCATAATGCAAATTTGCCTTAAAATATAAGCTAAAAAGACTTTCCAGTTATAATTAGCAGGTTAGTATAAGATATTTAATAGGATCTGTTTCTGATTTCTACAGTGGCTCAACAATTAACTTACGGAAACATAACTGTTACGCGCATTTTTGCATGTGAATTATAACCTATTGTGTTGTGCTTCAATTTCGATCAAAATTTGCACTAAAAACTAACAACATTAAACGCGACTTAAACGCGACGACAGTAAAAAGACGTCCTTCGAAGCACGCCGAGAAAAAATCGCATTAAAGCACAATAATTGCCGGATCCGATACCGTCCGATAAAAATACCGGGACGCGGCGGAAATGGAAAAAAACAAGTTCAAAGCGAAACCTTATCAGTCACTGAGGAAATATGGTTAAAAAATTCATGAAAATCTTAAAAATGACAGACGTTTTTTTGTGGAAATAACTTATATCCGTTCGACGTGTCTTGATACTCTAGATGTCCTAAAATAGTAACTTGGTTTTTTACAGTTATTAGAAACTTCATTTCCTTTGAGTATTAAGTTAAGACCCTTTAATAGATTTTAACAGTTATAAGAGATACACTTTTTCTTTTTTTTATGTCAGTCTTTAATAGATAGAGATAGAGATAGAGATAGATAGATAGATAGAGATTATTAGCTAAGTAATTTTAAAAAATTTGTAATGATATTCTGATTTATAATAAACAGTTTAAACTTATTTTTTTTTTTTTTACACAATGACAAATGACATTTTCTATGAATTTTGTCTAAATGAAACAAATTGAATTGAATAAAAAAAAAAACCTAACTACGCTATGATCTAAACCAAAAAAAGTTGGATAAGTAATAGAAACAAAAAAAAAAAAAAAAAACACGAAATTGTTATCATGTCCAAACGTCAAAAATGTACCTGGCAGTTACGAGCATCGCAGTGCTCTCATTTATTGTCTAATCCTTCAATTACGTCGTACTCTAAGCTTTTCTTTCGCCCACAGTTCAAACAAAGCAAATCTTCACACTTCATCAGGCGCGCCAACATTACGCAACGAAATCTCGACCAATTCCGATTAACAACATCAAGTGCATTCCGGTTAAGACCCTCGGGTTATTCCCAGGCGGCCCCTTCGCCGGCTTTTACGAGCCATAACAGGAAAATGTAGGTATTAGTTATACCTCCTCCAGTACCTACAGCGTTATATGGAGTTAATGAAAAGGAACTTCGAGATAGTTGTAGTCAGATGGGAATCTTTTGTCGAGGGAGTAGACCACGAGTAGACAAAATTGGAGTGTTTTGGCATTGGTGAGAGGCTGCGCTATCAGGCCGAACGGCTCGGAAACAAAATGCACAAGGCCTGGAATCTATGTATACGGAAATATTTTTCGTTAAGGTATGTATGTATACTTATAAGCCTTTTACTGAACAAAAATAATTAACGAAATCAAAAATGCCGACTGCCTTAAAAGCTTTAGGTAGTTAAAAACTAAAAAGGAAAAACACAAGTCTAGTAGTCTAGAACTCTGTTAAGTCAGGACCTATTGAAAATCATGATCAGCGCAAAAAAAAACAGTAATAGTACTGGTACAAAGTTTGAAACGTGTTAGCGTTTTATGCTGAGGCAGGGAATACATAGTTGGGTTCTGTCTGTGGGTATCATGTTGATTTTTGGAAGTAAAGATGGGCGGGTTTCTGCATGAAATCACATATATGTCGGCGTTAACCTATACTTGCCCGAATTTCATTTGCCCGAATTACACTTGCCATACCAACGTTTGCCATAAAATATATAGAACCGTGCTGTTTTGAGGATTTTTTTAACTGTCATCATATAGAATGCAATAGGTTAGGTTAGGTTAGTTTAATATCAACTCTGAAGAAGTTACTATTTCAGAAATAAATTACTTTATGGCAAATGAAAATTCTAGAAAACGATACATTCGGGCATATGAAATTCGGGCAAACGATAGAGAACCATATGTCGGACATACATGTTTTCATCAAAAAAGTCGCGGATCTCCAAGTGCAGCGTAGTCCACGAACGATATGGACAGATGACCTGGTTAAAGTTGCGGGTTTACGGTGGATGCAAGCCGCTTCTAACCGAGGCAACTGAAGGTCTATGGGGGAGGCCTGTGTCCAACAGTGGACGTCCTACGACTGGTATGATGATGGTGATGATGATGATGAAAAAGTTAGTTTATTCACCGATGCTTTTGATTTAAGCGTCTGTTTAATAGGTATGTAGTATATAGCTGAATATTTGATATTGTGTCCTGATCTGAATTTGGTATTAAGCTCAAGTCGTTGGGCTTTACGAGGTTAAGCCAAGTGAACTTCAACGTTCAATTTAATCTTTGCTACCGTCAACTCAAGCCACAACCCGTCAGCATTACCGATAGAAATAAATGAGGTGCATACAGGGTGACCACCAAAACGATTATTTTAATACTATCGACTGATAAAATTCACAAAAATGAAAAAATCATTCATTGTTATAAAATCTGATTATTTCATTTTATGCTGAACCACCGGCTTATACATATGTACCTAACATTAAAATACTTTTTCACTTCTCATGCTCGTAAAGTTCGTGTTTATGCTGTATCTAGGCGACATAAAATTACTTTTTATGCTCTTGTGCATAAAATAAAATCTTCATCGAGACCAAGGCAGTCAGGTGTAAACAGCCACAAACAAAGAAGTTTGTACATTTTTTTTAAATAATTTATATAAAACTAAAAATCATGATAATAATAAAATAGATCAATAAAATTAAAAAATTATAATTATATAATGTATGAACAATAAAAGGTACATAGTAAGTGAACAATTGTTTCCACTGTTTCCTCGACATCGAAGTGAAAAGTAGAGTGTAGAACTCGATTAAGCCCATTTTCCCCTCGACGTGTCTATCCACCCTCGCCGTACCAGCTCGGTTGGCTATATGAACGTCGGCTCGAACATTCCAGATTAGTTTGGAGACATCTTGTACAGTGTAAAGTGGGGCTTTGAAGCATTAACAGTAACAGAAATATACTAGCAACAGCCTTACCCGGCCCTAGAGTCAAATTTTACGCTGAGGGACGGGCGCAGGCTGAAAATCAACGTTGCAAGTTTCTTTTTCTCGCAGCTTATGCTGAGCCTGAGCCCATCGCCACCTACATTACGTGGAATTGTTTTTTACTGTGTAGTCTTATTTTCTGTGGCAATAAGTGATTTTATTATTATTATTTCAACCGATATTTCTCGTGTGTCACGAAAATGTCCGCAAACCTAAAGCAATTACCATTTTGTCCACACTGACGGACATTTTACCAGTCGATTTTTGTAACAGAGCACACACTGATTGAAACGCTTCAGAATCCCACACGTAACTATCTAAAGAAAACTAGTAAGTTCTTTTTGACCTGACTACGGCGACGTACAGGATTATCCCACAGTTCTCACAAGAACGTGGTTACCAGGGTGGCGTACGTTTATCAGTTAACCACTGCGCTGGCGCTGCCTTCATTTGGGGTTTTCCAAAGCACGTGAACCGACACGAGCTGATACGAGCTGCCATTCTGCTCGGGTGGCCGCCGACTTGACCATTGAAAACGACTTTGAGAGTCAAATGTAGCTGTAAAGCATTGCTAATATCAGAAGAACAAAGTCTTAAATGTTAAAGTTCATTGATATCTTTTAAATCAATCAATTATGATTAATAGATATATCTAGCCAATCCCGGATGCGGCGGCGGCTGATTTCGCCAACTAATTAGTGGAGGAGCTCTAATGATATAGGTACTTTAGGCTAATGTAATCAATTTACTTTGGCAATACGGCCACATCGCACACACTGAAGTGCATCCTATGCAGTACATATAATTTATTAAAGGTGCGACCAAACCGCTGCTTAAAAAACGGTGACGGCACGGAATCGCAGTGACGCATCGTATGCGCACCGTTTTTTTATCGCATGCTCTCCATACCGCTGCTTAAAATATGGAATCGTAGTGACTTGTCGTAAACTTCAGGTTTTTACCGAACAAAAGTCGTGACGTTTACGGCACTTCGCTGCGATTCCGCACCGTTTGCGTATTTTAAGCAAAATATCCTATCTACGATATTTCAGGTACTTTCCCTTGATGCCACATAGTCTTGGGATGCCCTGTATAGGTACACAAGCAATCGCTGTTAGCAACGAAACTGTGGCCATAATTACGAGATACCCAATAGATACCCATTGCTGCGTGTAATAGAAATAAACTGGCAGCCATTTGCATGCCTAAACAAAGGTAGTGAAAATATACGTCAGGCTTATTGGAGCTGAACGTAACGATAAATATTTTGATTGAGACATTTAAGTCAGGTAAAGTATTTCACTTAGGGAACCTCTAAGACCTCTAGGTTGGTAACGCGTCTGCAATACGCCTGGTGTTGCAGATGTTTATGGGCGGTGGTGATCTCTTACCATCAGGAGACCCACTTGCTCGTTTGCCATCCAGTCGAATAAAAAAAAAAAAAAAAAAAAAGGGAACCCGGGTATGTTGCATGACAATTATTAACCGACGAAAAAAAAACGGTGGTTTTCAAGTCAAAAATCAAAATCAAAATCAAAATCATTTATTCAGTAAATAGGCCGCAATGGGCACTTTTACACGTCATTTTTTAAAACTACCAGCGCTTTCGGAAAGACCATCATTGCCAAGAAGAATGCGCCGCAAGAAACTTAGCAGAAAGTCATTTTTTCAACATAAAATAATTACAAATAAAATACTTAAAAACTACAGTATACAATGAAATAAAAGAAAATACAAAATAATAATAATAATAATACAGGGATGTATGGGGTCCCTTAGTTACAAAACTAAACTCTAACTATAATCTACGTTCAGTGGAAGTCGATGCGAAAGTATATGTTTTTTTTATGTATGACCAGGCATAACTTTTATAGTGTAGTCAGATTTTGATAATTCTTTTTTTAATTGGAAAGCGTATACACCGAGGATCGTCGCATATAAATTATAAAAAATCAACTCTAAGCGTAGGAAAACAGGGGATGATTGATTGATCTGTCACTGATTGTAATGTATGACCAGGCATAACTTTTTACAGGATGGTCCGATTTTGATAATTCTTTTTTTATTGTACCTTGAAATTGATATTATATACATTTGGAAAAAATACCCCAAGGGTGTGAAAAAATAAATTAAAAACTTTTCAACAAAAAAATGCAACCGCCGAAAAAACTCGAAAAGACTGAAAAGCAAAAAATAATAAACCTTTTTGGTGTAAACTTAAAAAATTAAGTTTATTATTATATGCTTTTTTAGGAATACTTTTTATTGCATGTTAAGTTGATTACAAATAACGGAATAATTATACGATGATTTTCAATTAAAATGATTATCATGATAATTTCCAACCCGAATATAATGAAAAGTCGAAACATCTCGTCTCTTTCATCTCGTCTCCGATATGTTTATCGATGTATGGCAATACCCGCAGGAGCTCGAGACGCGCGCGATGTCTTTCATTTCGTAAGTGCATTGCAACACTCATATGCCTTAGTGCTGATACATCTGAGAATGCGATAAAGCTAGAGGCTGGCATGTGATCAGGTCCTATATTACGATGTGCTCAATTCAAACTTCGTATCTTGCTGTCCCGCTACCACTTATATTCTCACCGGCACAAAATTTGGCCCAGTCTGCATACAATAATACCTATTTCACACCTCTCCTTCAGAAAAGTAACTTTTCCTCCCTGACGAGAGGGAGCAAAGTGCAACTTTTCTGTTCAAGGCTTTTCTAAGCGTTTTATTGCAAATGCCATTTTTTTTCAAGTTGATAAAATTGTAAAGCCACGCCATTTTCTATGCTGGTTGTTCTTTAAAATATTTAGATTTTTCTTTTTCAAGTTTCTTAAAGCTCGGTGTGAAAAGTTGTATGAGCCACTCGGGAGCAAAATTATTTTCATCTTGGGCGTTAACACTTGAATCCCTCATTACGCTCAGGATTCTACTTTAGAATCCCTCGCTACGCTCACGATTCTATTGTAGAATCCTTCGCTACATTCTGGATTCAATGTACACCCTCGCCGTAAATACACCATTTTGCTCCCTTGTGACACAAATAACTATTATTGCATACATTTGAGGGCCAGTTTTTTTTGCCGCTCATTAGGTATTATTTAATACGAGAGTGAGAAGGTTGGTACGATACGAACTTCGATTTTCGAATTTCGTAGTAGTCCCCCAGAGGCCTAGAGCCGCCTTAGAGCGTCGGGCCCTTGGGCGCCAAAGAATATGGGGCCCATCGAAAAGTCGGTAAATGTCATTTAAATTTGAAAAATTAGATGTAGTCCGTAAGAAATAAGTAGGTAATATGGCCGTTCCATCAATCCATTTCTTAATAATATTATATTTAGTAGCTAATATTCATATGCATATTATATTAGTTTTGAGGCATACGAGTATTAAGATTTTGGTCTTAATTCAGACTACATTTATTTAACTTAATTAATGCGTATTTAATTTTGTTAAATGATATTGTAACGGATAGCTCACGTCTTAAACCGAGTTTAGCTCGACATGTTTCGGGCTATTTCGTAGCCCTTCTTCTCAGGAGCACGCGACTCGGCGGCTGCCGCAACACGCACACTACGCGCCACCGCTCTGCTCGTGCTCCTGAGAAGAAGAGCTACGAAATAGCCCGGAACATGTCGAGCTAAACTCGGTTTAAGACGTGAGCTATCCGTTACAATATCATTTCATATGAGCGAGTCTCACGGTAGTTTCATGTTTAATTTTGTTCCTAAATAATAGAAAAATTACCACTCGGCCAAGAGTGTAGCAACTTACAAGACATAGTTATGTCGGCTATTATTATGATTATAATATAGTATATCGGCTTTAGGTATTGCTGTTGTATGACAAAAACGCAACTTTACTACACTAATTAAGCGAATGTAAATAAAATACTAACGTAATCTCCGCGGTAAAGCCATTTCGCGTCTTCCGCTGATGTTTTCATTCATCATACACGTAACAAGCGAGTGTAGTAATAGAATACAAAACACGAGCCGTAAGGAAATGGGGTCTTAAAGTTAAGCTTATTAGTGTCGCGTGTAGTGCAAGTGAGCTTACAAGCGTGTAAGCGAGCTTAACGACAACCATGGAGCTTCACGAGGGAGGTAACGTGGTTCTATTGCCTTGGTGTCTCGTGATTTAATGAGAAGCTAGACCATATTTTTAAGAAGATTTGAATGCCTTCGATAGTTTTGCTTGTTTACTCAGTCTTAATACGATTTTGTAATTTACAACACACATAAACATCACGCCTTTATTCCCAAATGGGGTAGCAGAGCATACGAAACGTTAGATTACCGCTACAGTGCCACTTTTAGCAATTTTAGATTTAAAGTATGGTTTAGGTGTCGTAAGAGGCGACTGAGGATATAGGTTTAGTATTACATAGTGCGCACGAAGTAAAAACTTGACTTTAACATTTACATTTAAGTAGTGGGAAGTTGTAGAGTCGTGGCGTGGGATAAACGTACGCAATCACATGCATTTCGGACTGAAATGTCTAACTTTTGACTCGTCTTTCGTCTCAATTATCCCTAACACGTGTGTTGCGTTTCCGCCGCAGCGCCCTCTGGCGACGCGTGGCGGCCATGTTGTCGGAAACGCCGGAAGTGCGGGAAGCGGTGCGCTCGCGGCGCGACGCGCTTCCGGCTCCAGGCGCTGGTACAAGCCCAACCCGAAGAGTGACTAATAATGGAGCCCTATCTATGTTGCTAAACTAACGTCCGTCTGACTGTCTGTCTGTGCTAGGGCTTTATCTCAAAAACCGTATTGACAGACAGGTAAAATTGTTACATAACCAGCTATTGCAATTCCGCCAGAGAATAATGAAAATTTCTGGGTAACACTATCCTACGTCCATTCTAGGGTCTCCACACCAAATTTCATCTAAATCAGTTCAGAAGTTTAAGCTTGAAGAGATAACAGATAGACAGACAAAGTTACTTTTTCATTTACCTATATTAGTAAAGAACTAAGAATAGATTATGCAAATGTATATGGATGGATGGTACATACGTACCTACTCGTATGGATGAGTGTCAATACTCGTATTACTGCTACAATAACAAATAATAAAAATAAAATAATAAATTACGGGGACGTACCAAACAATATTTTTTATTTATTTAGAAACAGGTTGCTAACACCTAATATTTATAAATACGGCCGTTCGTAGCGTACAATTCTGATACACCTACAAATTCGTAGATTCTTAACATTCGGTACGCGAGTCCGACTCCCGCTTGACCAGTTTTTTTTAATTATACAAAATGATTTACGGCTGCAGTCGCCGCCTCCCTCCACTTGCGCCGACTGCAGCCGCTGCACCGACGTGCTAATTTATGGCCGATTGTTCCGTCATCTATTTTCGATTATTTACAGCAACCCCATAAATACCCAATAATGAACACAGTTGTAGTGTAGCACGTTACAACGGTTAAAAGGTTGCCTAGAAGAGTTCGCTCTTAAGCGATAAGGCCATCTATGGCTTACATTCTAATTTGGTCCTGTGTACCAGTTTTTTGTATCGCTTATTGTGGTGTACAATAAAGAGTCGTTGTTTGTATTGCTGTGTTAACGATGGCTCGGTGAGGCCTGAATTACAGTTCAATACATTACAAAAAAGAGATAGCAAACCCCAAAATTGGCTAAGAAAAAACAAGACACAGCGAAGTCACTACATTGTTCGGAGGACGGCGAAGCAAGCTCAAATGGCTATTGGTTGGACACGCAGCCCGAAAGATCAATTCTTGATGCAGCTGTTCTGGGTCGGAGACCATGAGAACAAAAAATACCAGTTGGTAGACCAATTTTTTGATAAGCTGTCAAAGTGAAGCGGACAACAATGGCTTTCGTCGTGACTCGTGAACCCAAAGGAGTTGTGCCAAAAGAATCATTGTTTAGTAATGACACCATAAAACTTGGTATGATACCCCACAAAAACACGCTAAATCAAGCGGCGGATTTACATACCGCATATTCTGCTCTCACCCTTGCCTATTTTAGCTTCAAAACAGCAGCGATGCAAAAACAAGTTACCCCTTCGCTTTACCATAAAAACAGTCGACAGAATATCTTCACACGCCCCGGGACTCAAGTTCTTTTAACACTATCTCTCATAATTGAACGGGCCCCATAATGGGCGCCACTTAAGCCAGCGATGGCCTCAGCCTTGATCGCCTTTCCTTGGAAATTACTTCCTAGATTTCCTATCTTTCTTATCTAGAACATCCATTCATAGATATTTGTTATTCTTACACTACAAATCATTTTCCGCTGCTATTATGCTGCTGTGTTTTTCACGGAAGTTTACATAGCTAGTAATTATAAGCGTTTATAAGTTTTAAAGATGAGCAGTGTACCCACTCACGTTCTCTATGATTTAACATGAGTTAAACACAAATTCCATAGTTGTCTTAGCAAATTTTATGGTAACACAGATGTATTGATCATCATCATTGCCATTGGTGCTGTAGGGCGGCGGTGATTTCTTATCTCACCATTAGGCGAACCACAAGCTCATTTTCCAGCGTCAGTACAAGAAAATAAAACAAAATACTAACAAATGAACTAAACTGAACCGATAGCCAGTTGGTATAGTCCTGTCCTGTACAAAAATTGAGAGCTTAACTTTCTATACTTAAATCAATTTGGATTGCGTGACGGTGACCGGATGGCCTAATCAAGTTGTCTGGCATAGGTCTGTCTGGATTCCTGGAACCATTCATGACGATAAAATACAACTTTTTGTGTCTTTTCAACAGTTTGTAATATTTAGGGGCTGTTTCACCATCCATTGATTAGTGTTAACTGGCGGTTAGGTGTGGTGCCGTCTCTATTTGTTTTGTTCTAATAGACGGAGACGGCATCACATTTAACCGTCGGTTAACGCTAATCAATGGATGGTGAAACAGCCCCTTAGTTTATTCTGTTAACGGTAGTCAACAAGGTGTATTTTCATGAAAAAAACCATTAGAATAGCGAGTGCTGCCAGGTCAGGGCAGCGTTAGAGATGGCGACTCAACGTGGTCACGCCGCTTTAATCTCCTGAACAGTTTTTAATATACGTATTTTTATTATTAACTTCGCCCCCGTTCCAGTCTTTTTTTTATTCTGTTACGCACAAACTTTGTCCTGACAACCTGACGACCACAACAAAAAAATAATTAGTTTATTCGTTGTCGTCGTTCAAAAGTTATGCGCGTACATACATTTCGGCAATCCATTTTTTTTTTATAGAAGATAGATAGATAGTAACAGCGCGCGTTACATTGGCGTCACTGTAAATAGGTTTAAAATGCAGCCTGTAAGTAACAGGCTTGTTACAGGACACACATCTGTCAGCGCTCGGTATAGCGGCGAGCGTTATTTGAGTTGCAATTCGCTGTTACGGAGTTATGATTTCGTTGTTGAGCGATACGGGGGCGGGTACGGGACGAGAAGGAGCGGAGATCGCCTCTCAAATTATAGATAGGTCACTTTTACTAAATATATTGTAACTAGAACGCATTGAAAAGTCCAGAAAAGCAAAGCTGGAGCCTGGAATCGAAACCGGGTCTTCATCAATCCAGGATGCATGCTGTTAGTACTTGTCAATACTATGGAAAGCCTGTACTTGAGCAGTAATTTATTAAAGTACGCATCACTTTTTGGAAAGTTTCAACGCTTCCTTGCTCTCTGCCAGCGCGACGGCGACTTATCTTCAAAAATTAATTCCAGATCAAAACTTGATCGGAGTCTATAAGGTCAACGCTCGGCAGCAACATCCAAAAATATAAATTTAATTTGAAGTCCAAAAATTCTAATAATTTGTCGGAATTACAGCGAAATGAAACTCGCAATAACAAAGTATCTGGAAGTGTCCGGAGTAGACATTATCTTTGAAGTTGGAAGTTCGCTCGCTGTCCGCTTTCTGATTATTTTAATAGCAGGTGTTATCGCTTAGAGAACAAACTTTTTCCAGACTTTCTAAGATATTATTTTTCTTGGACTCAGAAGCGGTGTTTAACGCTGAACTGTCAGATGTACTTATTGATTATGAAGTGGATCTGAATTAAATAACGGAGAATACATTTTTTGAAGTATCAAGTTTTAATGACATAATCGTTGGCTGCTGTTGTAGCACGTTCATTGAGTTATTTATGTTAATCTTCTTTATCTTTATTCGTAGTAAAAACAATTTGTTGTTTTCAGCATAGTTTCTAGCTTTCCAATTAAGTCCGCATTTCATGCAATCCACGTTGTTAAATAATTTTTGCAAATAGCGTAGTCAACAAAATGCTCCGCCATTTTTAATGACTCTTTCTAAGTACAGTCATCCATCCCAGCCTAATACGTCCCACTGCTGGGCACAGGCCTCCTCTGATAACAAGAGGGCTTGGGCCATAGTTCCCATGCGGGCCCAGTGCGGATTGGGAACTTCACACGCACCATTGAATTGCTTGGCAGTTTAGTGCAGGTTTCCTCACGATGTTTTCCTTCTCCGCAAAGCTCGTGGTAAATTTCAAATGTAATTCCGCACATGAATTTCGAAAAACGAGGTGCGAGCCGAGTTTGAATCCACGACCCTCTGCTTGAGAGGCGATAGGTCAAACCACTAGGCCCGGCTTCAAGTACAGTCGAACAAATTGAATCATGACCAAGGGTATGGAACCTTTTTGTTCCATAGTGGGCGTCTTCCAGCTGATGATGATAATAAATAGATACCTATTGTCCTTAGAAGTAAATGTTTTTTTTTTTTTTCTCATAGGTATTACATACACTTGCTTACTGTACATATCCACTCGCCAAACTGATATTATAGTTTGTTGGCGAGAACGCGCTCGTCACAATTTAATTATATGTAACTACCTATTTGTTTAAACATATGGCATGAAGATGCAAAAAAAATCGATGAAGACAGACTGAGAGTAGATAAAAAACGTGAATAAAAATATGTAACTTCATCGAGAAATCGTTTAAACCCGCCAGATAGATCAAAGTTGTTAACGGTAGCTAAAGCAGCTAGAGTCTTAAATAAAGCCGCAGATCGCCACCGCTCAGTTAACGTGTCCCGAAACAAAAGAGAGTGGTGAAACAATCTAGCAGACAACAAAATAAATTGCCCGCGTCTCGTGGGGGATTGTTTTTAAATTTCGTTACACAAACTTGTTCGTTGTCACAGCGTTTGCGAGAATGGGATCGCCACATACGACCTTCCCCGTGATAGATAAGGAGGGACAGAACGGTTTGTTGCGGATTTCTTTAGTTGAAGTAATGGTGTAATGGAGACGTGTCCGAAGCGTTTTCTGTAGTTTTTTCTATAAGTTTAAACTTGGCTTCTATTGGACTGATATCTCTTGTCGGTTGCAGAGTAATTGGAGGAATTGGACTGACGACTTCGTGAAAGTTGCGGGCAACCGGTGCAAGTGGCGAGTTGTCGTTGTTTGTGGCGTTCTAAGGAGCCTTTGTTCAGCAGTGGACGTCTTCCGGCTGATGATGATGACGATGAACGCCAGAGATTTCATGCTAGGTACTAATTTACAGATCTGACACTCCCGTTTGAGTGCTTCGATATTCCTAATACCACCTACCTTACACCGTAAACGCCATTAGCAGGAAGGAGTCACGGAGAACATTTTCGAGTGATGACTGCCAGAGAGAATGAAATCTCGACGTGGCAATGGGAATTACTTCTTGTATGGTGTGGCGAAGCACAGCCAATGCTTTTTAGACTCGAACTTAAGTACACAAAACACTAAATCTACATGTACATGGACAGTATAGCATATGACCAAGAACTAATCCTTGGGGTACTCTTGACGATAAACCACCAATCAGGTTGTTGTTAACGCGCTTTATTATTATCGTTTCATCACCATAATCATTTTCTATACTGTAAAATATTATACGCGTCCACGCGTGCTGGGCACAGGCCTCCTTTCAGATTGAAAGATCTTGAGCAGTAGTTCCCACGTGGGGCCAATGAGGATTTGAAACTTCACACATACCATTAAATTCATTCACCGTTGAATACTGGTTTCCCAATATGTTTTCCTTTACCGAAAAGCTCATAAAAATAAAGTGTATTCCGAACCTAAAAAAGTGCAAACCCTAGCTCAAACCCATGACCCTCTGCTTGTGATGCCAAAGGTCAAACCACTATGCTACCGTGACTTTTTTATCATTCCAGCAAGCGTCTAGATGTCATGAATTACGGTTACAATTGGTTGGAAAGAAACATTTTATCGAAAGAAGCCTACTCGTAAAAATTTAGCAAAGTTATCTAACGGACAATCTAAGGTATGTTGCTGGTCTTCAAAAGCTCTTAACTGAAGCTTAAGTTTGTTTTTAAACCGCTCGAAAAGTTAACCACGAAAAAGTCAATCAAACTTGGCGGCTCCCACATAACTTTAAACTTGCCGAAGATGTGTGCTAACTTTTAGATTGCTTTAACCCACTTTCACGGGTTTAGTTTAAATTTATTTTTTGTTCCTCGCGTCATAGTGGAGCGGGGTTTGATGAGAAAAATAAAGGTTTAAAGTAATTATGTCGGACATATCCGATACTATATTGAAGCTTTGTAATCTTTGAAAACTTTATTAACCATATATGAAATATATGTTTAGAAAACATTAAAGATAGTTAGTTATTGTAGTTTATAGAGTAAAGGTATATGACATAACCTTTAGGTTATCTGTCCTATTCTAAAACCAGGATCTGGTTTTAATTAGGACAGAAAACCGGTTTTACGGGTTTTCTCCATACAATAAAAACCGGATATAACCTCATTTATGTCGTAAGAGACGACAGGGACCTGATGTTAGAGGGGGCAGAAGCTCTACTACCAGCTACAAACTCCGGACTCCAGGCTGGAATTTCTTTTCACACTAAGTGAGGTTTTTATTCATCCATTGTAAATGACACGATGTAATTTTTTTTGTTATTTTTTTTCGATGGTTTTTTTTTAAGCCGTGATAGCCAAGTGTTTTAACCTTCTCAAGCATCTGTCCTATTCTAAAACCAGGATCTGGTTTTAATTAGGACAGAAAACCGGTTTTACGGGTTTTCTCCATACAATAAAAACCGGTTTTGGATGCCCTAGGACAGCTTAGCCCCATTTCTTCTCGCGGATGTCGTAAGAGACGACAGGGACCTGATGTTAGACGGGGCAGAAGCTCTACTACCAGCTACAAACTCCGGACTCCAGGCTGGAATTTCTTTTCACACTAAGTGAGGTTTTTATTCATCCATTGTAAATGACACGATGTAATTTTTTTTGATTTTTTTTTTCGATGGTTTTTTTTGTAAGCCGTGATAGCCAAGTGTTTTAACCTATGGCTTCTCAAGCAGAGGATCGTGGGTTAAAACCCTGGCTCGCAACTCATAGTTTTTCATTCATGTGCGAAATTACGTATGAAATTTACCACGAGCACTACAGTGAAGGAAAACATTGTGAGGGAACCTGCATAGATCTGCGAAGTAATTCAATGGCGTGTGAAGTTCCTAATCCGTACTGGGCCTGCGTGGGAACTACGGCCCTGTGCCCAGCAGTGGGACGTATCTAGGCTGGGACGATGATGATGATGTTATTTTTAGTTAGAGATTCCCGTAGCATTAATTAAATTTCTGGAATTTTAATTCAAATAGCGAATTTAACCAGTTAGTCGAGTAAGTCGCGGCTGAAAGATAAATAGTTCATTGATAAAACGAACTGTATGTGTTTATTATTGTTACTGTTATCGGATAACATTATGGAATGCGGTGGCAACATGGCGGGATTATCGCGGATATATCCATCGCCGTGCAGTGTGGTCACTGTTTTCATATAATTACTTATTAATGGAGATATTAAATTAATGCGGTAAATTGTGCACATCATTTAGGATGTTTTCGAGCTGTGTAGGAGAGAAAAGATGTTTTATTTATTCTCGTTGTCTTAAAATGTATGACGGAAAATAATTGTAAATGTTTTTCATGATGTTCTTATTGTGGGTTAGCAAAATGTTTCCATAGTCAAGATCATAATATTTTAATGCAATTTACGCTATAACAAGCACTTATGAATAATTTACATAAAATCTACCATCGGTTCGATAAAACCTATTTCCTACCGGTTCGATTTACAATGTTATAAACTTACTTACACCAGAAGCAATTAACACATTTTCAACATTTCAACACAGTAGATTCGCTATTTGAAGTTAGGGATCGCCAATGCGGATCGCAATTATTTTCAAATATCCCTGTACCTACACGATATACTCGTATTACTTTATAATAACATGATTATATTTTGTAACGAAAACTGCAGCATCTTATTTTTAAAAGCCCGGATGTAATGCTGGGAGATTGCATGGAAAAGTCGCAGGCAGTAAACATTTTATTAAATAGACGTTTTAAATTATTAACTTTTACAAAAATAAACATCAATCACCGAGTGTGGTATTAGAATACTGCAGACATTAGGAGACCCGCAAACGCCTGTGAAATTGAAAGGGCCATCCATAACGGCCCATTGCTATAACTCGACTCAGCTATTCCTGTCGTTGCGCCTCGAAAATGCCCATAAAAAGTATTTAAATCACCCTTATATATCTCCACTAAAAACGGGTAGAGGTTCAAACAACAAGCGGTAGCGGAAAACTGAAAGTATTTTAAATAAGTCAACGGAACCGTTTTATTTTTTGACGTGTTTAAATACACTTGTCATTACCCGTGTGGTGTTGGGTTAGAATTACACCTTTCCGTTTCTTCCGTGGATGTCGTAAGGGGCGACTGAGGATATAGGTTAAGGTATACCGTAGGCGACAGGCTAGCAATCTGTCACTATTGTACCGTTTTTGTCAAACTTTAAACCTAAAATTGCAAAAAGTAGCTCCGGAGCGGTAACGTTTCGTGTGCTCTGCCTACCCCATTTGGGAATACAGGCGTGGTGTTTATATGTGTGTGTGTGTGTTCAATTCAATTCATTTATTGCTAGAAATTAATGTAAGTACAGATGTGTGTGTGTGTGTGTGTGTGTGTGTGTGTGTGTGTGTGTGTGTGTGTGTTTAGGTCATGAAAATAGTATATTCCATTTTTTTTGATAGAACAGTTATAAGTATTAATAGCGAAAAAAGTATACTTAATACTAGATGTGTTTAAGTTTTATGATAAAGCCAAAAACCTTCGGAACTCACACAAACGGCAATAGAAGTTGATTTTAACCTACAAAATTAAAAAACAGACAAACTAATAAAACAGTTACTTGACTCTTCTTTCAAGAAAATGAATAGGTGAAGATTATTATAAGCTTTTTCCTGGTTAGCTACGTGATAGTGAACTTACCGAACGGTAACAAGCTAATAGCTATAAGTAGTTATTGGCTAACGCCAACATTGCATGTGTAATGTGCAAGAATGTTTTCCAGATCACACGCATACAACTCAGGATAATATGACTTCCCTCTTCTATTCCGAGCGTAAATCATGTCTCTATTAAATTTTGCGTCATTTATTTTCGCGATTAGTGTTTTGGCAGGTGTTATGAAAGAGATGATGCTCAGGGTATTTTTTTATAAAAACTAAAGACAATACCAATGCTAAATTAAGCGTGATCAACATTCTTGCGACTTGTCTTTCCGTTGTGCTAATAAACGTGGAATGTTAATGACGTCAAAACCCTTGAATAGCCCGGGCAAACATAATAATATACTGAGAAGCTCAAGTCGTATCGCTCGTGTCTTGTCCCACAGCGGCTGCAGCATAAACCCTTCGCCATATTCGTTATCTTCGCTCTATTTATTTCCATCATGTATTTATGAAGACGCCCCCCCTCCGGGAACTATCATTGTTACAAACGATGCGCTAACAAATCAATGCACTAAAGTAACTAAACAAATTCGTCCTTTACGTGTACTACATCAGAATGTTGTTGTTTGCAGACAACCACTATAAAATCTAGATAGAATAAAATTGACTCTTTTGATATAGTAAGCGATACAGAAAACAGGTACACAGAGAGAAAATTACAAGGTAAGCAATAGGTGGCCTTGTCGCGTAAGAGCGATCTCCTCCAGGCAACCTTATATTATTATTTAATCCATGTAATTTTTATCCACGTTAAATCCGCTCCGTCTTTAGGTTACCGATTTACAGTCAGTATGTGTCCAACAACATGTAACATAAATGGTATATTTGAAATTCACCACGAGCTTTACGGTGAAGGAAAACATCGTGAGGAAACCTGTACAAACCTGCGAAGCAATTCAATGGTGTGTATGAAGTACCCAATCCGTACTGGGTCCCAGCCCTCTCATTCTGAGAGGAGGCCTGTGCCCAGCAGTGGGACGTATATAGGCTGGGATGATGATGTGTACCAAATTCGAGTCCGAACGTTCTTGTAGTTTCGGAGCAAATTGGCTGCGACAGACAGACAGACGACGAAGTGATTTCATAAGTGTTGCTTTTATTCCTTCTGGGGTTCTGGGTACGGAACCTTTAAAAAACCGGCCAAGTGCGAGTCGGACTCGCGCACCGAGGGCTCCGTAAACATTTGTAGGTATTTAAGAATAACCACTGTTAGCAGAGTCCCTCTTCTGAGCAAAGTGTAGGTACGCAGTGTGGGGTCATTTTACATGGTTTATTGACATAGACAGTCAGACACGCAAACTACGCTTTTCAGATATTTCTATAAGAGCTACCTTTAAATTTCAAGTTTCTAGGTCAGCGGGAAGTACAGTCAAGGGCAAAGATACAGACACGGCTAAAGTTACAAAAATATGTATTCACGACTTTATGCACTTAACGTTAAGGTCGTGTACACATATTTTTGTAACTTTGGCCGTGTCGATATCTTTGCCCTTGACTGTACGAGTACCCTATAATTTTTTGAGCCGTACATACATAGCCCAGCATACCCTGATGCAGCATAGCCATAGCATACTCTGATGCATCGGAAAAGAAAGGAGTGGATCAGGCAAAAGACGAAAGCCATAGATGTGGTGGAGGAGGTTGTGCGCCGGAAGTGGAGATGGGCAGGACACATAGGCAATACTGGAGTGGAGACCACGTGCCAACACCCGCGGTAGAGGAACACCTCCTAAGAGATGGACGGATGACATCCGGCAGCAAGCCGGCATTAACTGGATGAAGGTGGCAGGGGACAGACAGACGTGGAAACGTGAAGAGGAGGCCTACGTTCGAAGACAGACGCAGCGAGGGCTGCTATAGATAGATATAAAGACATACATAGTCATTACAAGTACATTTCAAGTTTAATAAAAGCTTATAAAATACGGTCTAAATAAAAACCACCATTCGTCATCACATCATTAGAAATATCCCAGCGGTCGCTTCGCCTCAATTCTTATTACAAAAATACGCTGTAAATACAAACGTGGCCATTGTCGATATTGTAAACAGCGCGCGTGGCTGAAAGAGAGAGCTTTGCGCGCTAAGGCCGAGAAAAGCGGGACTTGTATTTCGAAATATTTTACGGGATTCGTCATTCGGGAAAATGTGTGGACGGAGCTTAGGAAACGTTTCAGAGGGTGGATGAGTCTTAAGAGGTACTCTAAGCTCTGCATTTTGCAACTTTGTACCTCCAGCGCAAGAAGAAGGGTGTTAAGAGTATAAGTTTGGCGCCAATATCTGTTTGTCTGTCTGTGGTATCGTTGATATTAACCAGATGGACTGATTTCGGTGCAATTGTTTACGTGAAACCGAGTTTCCTTGCGTGCGATGGTTCTTAGCCATGTTTCATAAAAATCGGTTCAGCTGTTCTTTAGATTTTATTTATTTATTTATTAAGGATCACCAACAGATATTACATCATACAAAAACACAAAATCAAGTAGAAGACATACCAGGTTTATCATCGAACTTGCAAAGAAGAAAAAAATACTCATGCTATATGTACCTATTTTAAATTAATACATAAGAAATTCAAATAAAAAGTTAAAAACAGGAAGGAAATATTAAACTGTGAAATGATAATGTCGAGAATTTTTCAACTTTTCTTTGTTTGTTAGGTTATTTTGTAAATTACTATACTCTATACTTTACCTTAAGTTCAGAAATAACCATACTACTCTGAAGATTATTACCAACCCTCACGCGTCAAAATTCCAAAGTCATATCCCACCTTCCTCCTAACACATGAAGTTCAGTTTTGTTGGGTTCACCTTGTGACATACAACTATGTAGTTACATGTCGGGCTCGAGCACGGCTCAGCAAATGTTTGGCTGCTCGCTGGAGTGCTCGTTCGACTCCCCGTGTTGATTGTGTGTCACCCAAAGTGTTTGGCGACAATTAATTAGGTTTATGTCTTAACATATACAAGCTGCCTATGAATTATTATTATTAGCCTATTCTATCCCACTGGTGAGCAAAGGTCTCCCCCGATACTTCCACTGCTCCCTGTCTACTGCATATGAGGACGAGTCCATCAAGAACTTACTCCAGTCTAAGAATTAATCTGAATTTATTTTAGCCGATGGTTGCGTTACCTAGTTTGACTGAACGCCCCTGTAAAAATTCGTCTTCGAAATTTTTAATTCTACCTTTATTTAAGATTTCAAGTTTCTTAGACAACCGGAAGCAACGGAAGCGCTGGGGCAACATCCCGGAGCGTTACAACTTGGGGATCATTAAAAAACGAGCCAGCCAATTCCTAAAAGGGTCGGCAACGCGCCTGTGATTCTCCTCGTGTTGCGGGTGTCCATGGGCGACGGTGATCGCTCTCCATCAGGTGACCCGTCTGCTAGTTTGCCCCCTCTTATATAAAAAAGTAGATACCTACCACCTTTTTTAATGACTGTTGCTTTTGTTTTCTTCGACTTAAAATAATGTTTTTTTCATCTGAGATATTATTTGATATTAATTTTAGTTTGATACCTCTACACGTTCCTGAAAAGAAGAGTCTTGCCAGATGGACAGGCGTCTTCCTTTTGTGGTATAGAACCCTAAAAATGTAATTCCCGAAATTGTCCTGTATTTCATGGTCACAGTGCTTTGCTTTTATATTTTACAGTACACTAAACCGTGAAAGGCCACGATGAAACGGTGATGTTCCCCACGAAAAATAGCACACAAATCACGAATACAAAACCGCTTGTGAAGTAAGTAGCACAGTGAGGTACAGTAAGTAACAATCAAAATTTCACATATACTACTGAAACACAAATATTCTAACGCAAAAATAACAATCTACGAAAATATTACATGTAATTAATGTTTTAAAGTAACGTGTTTAACTAATATATATCGGGACTTAATTAAGACTCCTAATAATTGCTAAAAATATCTCGACGTTTCCACCAAATTGTAGCGGCCGTGGTTATGAAATGTAGTCGAAACGTTGAGGTGATGTTAGCAATAAATAGTAGTCGTGCTTAAGTTCCAAAATATATCCATATATATATTAGACGATCCAATGAAAAAACACTGCTAGATGTAAAAAAAATCTAACATTGATAAAATAAATGAATATGATAGAAAGGTACGTTATATATTCACTCAGAAAATATAAATCCCAAAGTACAAAAACTTACCTTGCAGAAAACAAAAGGACGAAGGTAAAAAAAATATGACGAGAAAAACCCAAAAGTAAAACACGACAGATAAATTACTACACATCTCTAGTAGCGCCCTCTACGACGTACCTTTGTAGCGTATTTTTTTTAAAAACGGTTTTGGTAGCCGACTCTTCACTCTGCTCAGCCGCCCTGAAAACAACCAGCTTTTCAGTATCCTTCTTATTTCTTATTTTTCCCTTATCTGCAGTACATAGCGTTGTATATTAGGGGCTAGTAATGCTAGTATTTATCTAGCGGATCACCACATAGTTATGATAAGATTTGGCATGTGAAACGTTTTTGCCACCAAAATTAGACTCCACTTTTATGGAAGAGTTTTCGGGGTTGAACATATACATAATCAGCAGCAGTAACTTAGTATCTCTGAGGAAGCATGAGTTTTCTAACTTTAATCGCCCAGATCGCCTTTAATGTCCCATATTAATGTTAACTCAATGTCTCCACACGTCCCTGGCAAAAAAGGTCGAACAACGAAGTGATCTTATTCGGGTTCCTTATTTCCTTTTGATGTATGCAACCCTAAAAAACCTTTCATTAAACTAATTAACTTTAGCAATAAATCGTTTAACCCGCGCCCATAATTATTTAAAAACACGTAAATTAACAAAAGCTCCCGTAAAAACGGGTTGACGGTGTCCCAGGGGGAGGGGGGTCCTTTAACGATAAGTAAATAATCCTTAGCGCCGCCTTATAAATATTAAACGGGAATGGATCCATGGCTTACTGTAGACAGCAACACCGTGCGTCAAAGCTAATTGGTTAACAAAAGCGGATTGAATAACTTTTGCTATTATCTTTAGTTAACCTTTCTTTTGTTACTGTGCGTACTTGCGTAATCGTTGGATGAGATGAGTTTCTTACTCATAAGCCTTGCGCTTAGATGTTGGTTAGAATTTTGCTACGTTCCCTTTCATTAGGGTCTACGAGTATAAGAGCGGTTTCGCACTAAATCCGATCCGAATCCGTAAAAATATGGTTCGGAGAATAGAACTATTTGTATGATAGTTCTACGAGATAGTAAATAGTTCTACGACTTCTGCGGACCACGGATTCGGATCTTTGTTGTGGGAAAGTGCTCTAACGTGGATCAGAAAATCAGAACGAAAAACACGTCGAGCATTGAGCCGAGACGATCGACGTCGTTCTCGCTCTTATTGTGTGAATATAAAGTTTCATTTGATCGGCTGAAGCTGATTTCACGTCAATGAATTAATAGTTAATATTTAGGTTTTAATACCTATTTAGGGAGTGAGTTTTAGTTTTAAGGAACTTATTGTGACGATGTTGTTTGAAATAAATTGATTATTTAGTATTATTATTATCTATAGTTCTCGTGTGCCGTGGTACCGAAGAGTAGCATGATCGAAAGGTAAAGGCAAGCAATAATACTTAATGGAGTATTTGATTAAGCGTCGAAACTAATACATCATTTATAGAGCAAATACATCACTCTCGTCAGTCTCGTCAGTGTTTCCCGACGAAGAGACGCTAAAAATTATACAAATGTAGAGTCATCCTTACGCGTACATAAGGGTAAGAATTTTGACGCATTGCCTAGCATTAGGCGCGGTGGAACTTGTTGAGATGTCATGATCAAAAGGCGCAAGTAGGTAACTCTTGGCGACTGTCCAACCAACTCCTACTTGAAAGCCTCCTTGTTCATAGTATTTAGTTTTAATTCTGTATTCTAATCTGGTGCAATCCGTCTGACAGAGCTCATCAAAATCAGTTGCTCTGTCAGATTGGAATCCAGTGTTTTTAATTTAGTTCGTCAATAAGTAACTATCATAGTTCTGTTATAGCAGCAGCCGATGTTAGTCTGGCTTAATTAAAAGATAGAGCAACAACTTTTTAATGCATAGAGACGGAAGGGTATCCAGAAAGTTCCACCTGCATTAATATCGCGAATTTGAAATTCAATTCTGTCACTAGGCCAAATCCGCAGATGTACAGCGTTCAGGATTGGACGATAACATGGATACGCCTTACTTAGTTGAATATTAAGTGTAAATACATAGATACAAACAGTTACTGTCAGCAACTGTCTGGCGTGTATTAGAGTCACGCGTCAGAATAGTCTAGGTTTCAGGAGGTAGGCAGCGTTTCTGCGCTGGATGGTCAGATGCAAGCTTTGGCGAAATAGTTGCCTGACTTCTGATCGTCAGTCGTTTTGACCTGACGCGAGGAAACCCCCCGTTGTTATTGTGCTGCAATGGGCTACAGAAGGTCGTCATCATCATGTCAGCCATAGTAGGATCACGGTTGGACATAGGCCGCTCCTAGACCTCTAGTTGCTGTTAACCCACGTCTTTAACCAGGTCGTCCTACGCTGCGTTTCCCGATCCGCGGTCTCTATTCTACTTTACTTTTCGGCCGCCGGCTGTCTCTTATCCGTACTATACAGCTTAGTAATTTAAGTGTTATTTAATGAAGTTGATTTGCTCTAGTCACAAAACGAGCAAAGTTTGTGTTCTTGATGCTAGGCAATAGCTGAATTAATATTGATAAACTTGTTTTATAATCATAAGGAACATGATACCTCATCTACCCTTCACCTGATCTCCGCATCTCAAGTACATGAATAAAATGAATATTGGGGGCGTCCTGGCGTAGATTAGCATATTCCAGCCGCGACCCGCTGGGCCTCATTAGGGAGCCTGTACCTGCAACAATAAACAGACCAAACTAAGCCAAATGCTACGAATATTTATCTACTTTATTAAAATTTGGAGACTTTATCCTTAGAATTAAATTATAAATGCGAAAGTTTGTGAGCAGATCTGTGTTTGTTCTTTCACGCTGTAATATTAGTAAGGATAACTGCTAGCTGTTGCCCGCGACTTCATCTGCGAAGAGTTCATTAATCGCACACGGCGGGAACTTTAAAATTTTCTGGGATAAAAACTATTCTATGTCCTTTTCAAGGTCTCAAACTATTGCATACCAAATTACATCACTAGAACGCGTACCAAACTAACATACACTCTGGCATTTATTTCGTATTTATTTAGTAAAATATAAGACGAATCAAGTTTTTTGTGTGGCCACATCTGTTCAAACATTATTGTAGAAACATCAGTCAAATACCTATTTTAAAAGACATAATAAAGAAAAAGTGCAGTTGTGTTTGTAATAAATCCCTATCATATTGCTCAAGCTGCATCGTTCTGTCTGGATGGCAAGAACACGCCAATTTAGATCAGCAAACTTGTTTGTTCTCTAATATTAAAAATTCCTCAACTGTGTAAGTTGCACCGCAGTTCACAGATTTTAAACAGTAAAGGCTACGTTTCCATCAGATATACGAGATAGCTAGTGTCTAGGGAGGATGTGGAACTTGTACTGTTACCACCAAAGATATGCAAGGTATCTGAGCGGTGCGAGGATGTGTAGCGAGAATGTGGAACGTTGTGACTGTTGGCACCAGAGATGTACGAGATAGTTGAACGGTGCGAGGATGTGGGACGTTCTGTTACCACCAGAGATGTGCGAGGTGGCAGAGTGGTACGAAGATGCGTAGCGAGGGCGTGTAGCGGACTCATTTTTAAATAAACCGTGGGATTGACGCTTAAGACCACAGTAACTACCAAGGTACCTTGGTACCTTGGTAGTCATACGCTGCTGCCTACACGGTTTAAAACAAAGCTCTGCCAGAGGTTTCAAACGCACGCTTGTCTACCCAGAGTGTTTATAAATTTGGTTTAAACCTCTATCTACACTGTTTAAAATCTCTGTTTTAAGCCGTATTTAAAAACCGTGTAGCACAGGGTTAAGCAAGCGGGGTGCGGTGAGGCGGGAGCGAAGCGCGCGCTCCACTGGCCGCTACTAGTAACTGAGCTCCTCATTCGATGACCACGGCCACTCCCAAGAGTGTAGGGAGCCCATACCATATTCTCCCTCTTCGGTCATTGACATCTAAAGATAATGTATGTATGTATGTATGATAAGTTAAAACAATTTTTATTGAGAGGGTGTTTTTACAGTATTGACGAAATATTTGATGAAATGTATAGATAGAGTATAACTGTTGGATATATTTGATGTATTTTATTTGATTTTATTGTTAGCTGTAAGACATTCAAACACAATCATGTATTGTTTAATGAATAAATGATGTCTATGTCTATGACTAAACTTTATTGTACAAAAGAAAAGAAACAAAACACAATTGATAATCTTAGTATAGTGATGTATAAAATGTCTGCTGTGCCTTGTATTTCTCGTAGTGTCACGGAGACTCAGGTAAGCCATTCGAACAACGCGTAAAGAAAGCGCTATGAGAAAACTATAGTGAAAATGAGATAATATGCATAGCAACGTTTTTCAGTTAGCGTTTTAAATCGAGCGAGAGATTTTTGTCCGTTGTCTTAATACATATTTTACCTAATGATAATTTCAATAATTTATTTTTATTTTTATACGACTGGATGGCAAACGAGCAAGTGGGTCTCCTGATGGTAAGAGATCAGCACCGCCCATAGACACCTGCAATACCAGAGGGATTGCAGATGCGTTGCCAACCTAGAGGCCTAAGATGGGATACCTCAAGTACCTGCAAAATGCACCTGCATTTGTGTTATGTAAATGAGATGTCTCAAAATATTTCAGCAGATAGTAGGATTAGCTTGACAAAACACTCACAATTATAATGATACTAGCTTTTGCCCGCGACTTCGTCCGCGTGGAATAGTAACTTTGGGAAGTATTTAATGTATTTAGGATACCTATTCTGCCAATAATAGCACATAGAAACTTCTACGGTTTACTGAAAATAACCATTTCAATACATTGCTATGAATATTATTTTTTTTTTTGTTCTTCCATCCATCCATGTTCTTTAGTAAAATATAATTATTTTGCGGGTAGCCACATTTTAGCAAAATGACGTGTATTCTACCCTGCCAACACAAAAGGACTCATTCTTCATAGTGAACTCTTGACAACTTACGTCCTTTATTGTAAGTTAGGAGGGTAGGATTATAATTAAGACGGCATTTTAGCTACACAGAGTTCCGATAAATATACTTATAGTAAATTTGTTTGGAATTCCGTAAGAACTTTCATCCCCATATTTTCAAGTAAATAGGTTGTAATTTGAAAAGCGCCAGAACAAATGTTTTTTAGGGTTCCGTTCCTCAAGAGGAAAAAATTGAACCCTTATAGGATCACTTTGCTGTCCGTCCGTCCGCTTGTCTGTCAAGACCCTTTATCTCGTAAACGCGCGGGGTATAGGTTCAATAGTCCCGATAGCTGTGAAAAAATCAAACTTCTAAGTCAATGTAATCAAAAGCTACAGTCACTGATGTATTAAACTGGCTACAAATAATAATAAACACAAAAAAAAACTACAAAGCTACAGTCATTAAAAAGGTGTTTTCATACAAATCGCCTTAACAGAAAAAGTTATAGCGCACTGCCGGCTGTCCTAGAAACTTGGAATTTGCATAAAGGTAGCTCTTATAGCACAATAAATAAGAAAAATCTGAAAATCATATTTTTTTTCATGATGACCTCACATTGCGTACATTTTTCTTATGATCTTAATAGGCTCTTCTAACACTGCATCATCCCCTCTGCTAACATCCCCCCCGCAGGTAAAGTTTTCAAATGAGACTTTTTTATAAACAATTTTTTTTGTCATTCATCATCATCGATCATCATCACCACAATAACCATCATCATCACCAATCATCATAATCAGCACCACTATCATCACCATCACCATCAATCAGCTCCACAGTCTCCGCTCCGCTCAGCAGCGTCCGCTACGTTCTGCTCCACTGCCTCCGCTCCGCTACCTCCTCCCCACAGCCTCCGCTCCGCCAGCCTCCACTCCGCCAGCCTCCGCTCCGCCAGCCTCCGCTCCGCCAGCCTCAGCTCCGCCAGCCTCAGCTCCGCTCTACTTGACTGCCTCCGCTGCAGCCTGCATTGTCTCAGCTCCATCCGTTGCCTCCGCTCCACTCCGTTGCCACGCTGCCTCCGCTCCGATGCCTCCGCTCCGTTGTCTCTACTCCGATCCACTGCCTCCGCTCTAATTCACTGCCTCCGCTGTAGCCCGCATTGTCTCCGCTCCATCCGTTGCCTCCGCTCCACTCCGTTGCCACCCTGCCTCCGCCCCGATCCGATCCGAACAAATATCTATGTATCTCTTATCACGTGCCCAAATGCCAAGTTTCATAAAGAACCACCGATTTATCTTCGACAATGACGATCTTCCATATAAACTTTCATTTCATCCCCTATTTCACCCCCTCTCAGGATGAATTTTAAAAAACGCGCGAACAAATTTCTATTTCTCTCTTATCACGTGCCGAAATAGCAAGTTTAATAAAGATCCATCGATTTATCTTCGATAATGAAGACCTTCCATATAAACTTTCATCCCCTCACAGGTCGAATTTTCAAAACAGCTCAACTAAATATCGACTTATTTCTTATTAAATGCCTAAATGCCAAGTTTCATGGTTTTATCTTCGACAGCGACGAACTTCCACCATGTAAACTTTCATCCCCTATTTCAACGCCTAAAAGCCTCTTTTTCGCGATAAAAGATAGCCTATGTTCTTTCCCAAGGTCTATTCTATCTCTGTACCAAATTTCATCCAAATCGGTTCAGCGGTTTAGGCGTGAAAGCGTAACAGACAGACAGACAGACAGACAGAGTTACTTTCGCATTTATAATATTAGTATGGATAGTATGGATAAACCTAAATTTAAAAAAATACAAATACGTTGTTAGATTTTTCGGAACTTGGCAGAATTTTTTCATCTACAGTTCTGTTATAATAATATTACGTCGTCGTCAACTATAATTCATAATTCATTTATTTATTTCGTCAGCATAGGTAGCAACTATGATTTAAGATAATGTTTAAGTATTTGAAAAATATCGCTATTAAGTTAGAAGATCGTTTATCATCTATGCTGTTACATAATACTTAATATTTTTTGGGTGACCCGTGTGGTGTCGGGTTAGAATTACACCTCTCCATTTCTTCCGTGGATGTCGTAAGAGGCGACCAGTGGCGTAGCTACCAAGGGGCTAGGCGGGGCAGTGCCCCGGGGCCCTCAAGCTCAGGGGGCCCTCGACATTCTGCTTTATAGCTGATGATAAAGTTGCTTAGCATTTTTAAAGTATTTGTATATATAATGATTTTACTTCAAAAAACCTTACCAGTTTTGATAGCAGTGGGCCCCATTTTTTTATTTGCCCCAGGGCCCTAAGTTACCTAGCTACGCCACTGGAGGCGACTGAGGATATAGGTTAAGGTATACCGTTGGCGACAGGCTAGCAACCTGTCACAATTGTACCGTTTTTGTCAAACTTAAAACCTAAAATTGCTAAAAGTGACTCCGAAGCGGTAACGTCTCGTGTGCTCTGCCTACCCCATTTGGGATTACAGGCGTGGTGTTTGTGTGCGTGTTGGGTGATTACAACTGGTGTTCTGCAATAAAAAATATATTTTGTACACCTTTGTTTCATGAAATCTAATTTCGCCGTCTAAAATAACCGAGCAATTCTGACGTATTGTCTCAATCCAGTGGTAATATGTCGTTGTATGGAGTTAATGTAAAGGTCGATGCTCCGACGGTCGGCGCCCGCATGCGGTGGCTGCGGCTGAAAACTTGTAGCTTAAATGTTTCACGAAATATCTGTAAGTATAAATAGTAAAAAGTTGAACTAATGAAAAATAAGGGCAAGCTTTTTTGACGGCTTTTAGCAGATATTACATTTAGTTTAAGTATATCTATTTATCTACATATACGTATAGAAATGAATCCAGGTGCAGGTGGTAGGACCTTTTGCAGGTGGTAGGACCTTGTGCAAGGTCCGCCCGGATTGCTACCACCATCGTGCTCGCTAATCCTGGAGAGGGTGGAGAGTAAGACAGCCGGTGAAATTACTGGCACTTGAGGTATTCCATCTTAGGCCTCTAGGTTGGCAACGCATCTGCAATACCCCTGGTGTTACAGATGTTTATGGGCGGTGGTGATCTCTTACCATCAGGAGACCCAATTGCTCGTTTGCCATCCAGTCGAATTAAAGAAAAAACCTAATTCTCTTGGTAATGCTTATGACTTATGAACGTCTTTACCGATTTATTCCATTATATTTTAAAAAAGTTGCACAAAAATTAGAAAATTTAAGAAATTATTCGAATAAAAATCAGAAATATTTTTGTAATTTATATAGGTAATGAACACAAAATTGTAACTCGTGGAATCACTGGAGGCGAGTCAAATTTAACGTTAACATTTTTCAAAATAAAAACGACAACACTATTTATCCAAATACATTTAGGGGCTGTTTCACCATCCTTTGATTAGTGTATCATCATCATCATCATCATCCCAGCCTATATACGTCCCACTGCTGGGCACAGGCCTCCTCTCAGAACAAGAGGGCTTGGGCCATAGTTCACACGCGGGCCCAGTGCGGATTGGGAACTTCACACGCACCATTGAGTCGCTTCGCAGCGCAAAGCTCGTGGTAAATTTCAAATGTAATTTCGCGCATGAATTTCGAAAAACTCAGAGGTGCGAGCCGGGGTTTGAACCCACGGCCCTCTGCTTGAGAGGCGATAGGTCAAACCACTAGGCCACCACGGCTTAGTGTATACTGACGGTTAAATGTGATGCCGTCTCCGTCTATTCGAACAAAACCGCTGGAACTGTTGATAGTAAACATTAAATTACAGCAACGTCAAACATTGTTTTTTTTTTCAATAAACTCTTAAAGGGGTGAAAATAGGGGTAGAATTTTGGTGCAATTGTTTCAAGCATAAAGATACCTCGTTCGTTACATCGTTGCAGGGACGCCTGCTTCATAAATTACCGTTCGCAACCTTTACTAAAATCTTAATGTTAATAACGTCGAAACGCACAAAAGGTTTTCAAAGCAGAAATTAATGGATGCACCACATAAGCGGCTCGCAGGCGCCATCTAGTGTGCGCCACACAAAGCGGCGGCGATGTTTGCAGGCTTTATGAAAAACGGCTGATACTCTTGAATGAAAGTTACGGTGCTTTGAGAAAGCCGTGTTTTGAGAATAATTTACTCGAAGAGAGAAGACAGAAAAATCGTGTGGTTTTAAAAGTTTAAAGGATATTTTAATTAAATGATATTGACACGGATAACTCACGTCTTAAATCGAGTTTAGCACGCCATGTTTCGGGTTAATCCGTAGCCTTTCTTCTTAGGAGCAACGCGACTCGGCGGCTGCTGCAGCACGCGCACTGCGCGCCACCGCTCTGCTCGCGCGACCATCATAAAAAACCTAGCCTAGCCTAGCTTTAATTTCAACCTAGTGCTAACTATTTCCTGTTTTTACGATAATGTCCCTTCAAGTTCCACCACACAACTTCAACTGTCTCTAATTTACTTTTAATTTCCCGTCCAAAATAAGCCATAAGTCATTACCGGTTACAACCGGTTTGGCTCCAACAAGGCAACTTCAACAATTAGGCATAAAGCAGCGTCGTTCCGCCACAGAACGTAACGCGTTCCACTCGCTACACGCCGCCACACGCCGCCACACGCCGGGATACGGTCTAGCTTTAGGGGTGGACTACATTTGGCTTTGGTTTTTAAAATAGGTATTTTTAAATTTCTTAATAATTTTAATTAAGATCCACAAGCGTTTATATTTGCCATGTCGGTGTTATTCGGGCCGATAAATAGTGTCACCCTTGTTTATATTTATATTTCTAGGTTAGTAGACGTCACAGGGGATCGAAGAGCTGGCAGTTTCCTAGGACAAGTACTTAAGCTTAGCTATTCCAAGACGGAAAACTGCCAGCATCATCGGTAGGTACCTTGCCTAAGTAGTCGCTTTAAATAATTTGTTTGTTTTAGTTTTTTTATTATTTCTGTAGTTTAGGATAGTTCTATGTAAGTAGATATAGCTTGATTGTTAATTCGTATTTAAAAAAATAGAACTGGTCAATTAATACCGATTGAACTAGTCCCAAACTAAGCAAAGCTTGTACTTTGGGTACCAAGCAACGATTATTCGTTGTTTATTTATACATAGGTAGATACTTTTATATACCTAGATATAAAGGCACACGCGAATACTGTAATAGAACATTTTATGACCGTACTCGCGTTGTCTTGTCATCAAATCTACATATTATTTATACCTTACCTACTTATTCCAAATCAATCTAGTATGTAATGTACTATTAAAATTGGGTGTACAAAGTCCGGACAGATTCCAAGTTAAATAATAACGGATTACGAGCAAAGCAACCCCCATAAATATTAAACTATACAATTTTGCTTATTCTAAAACGCCTGTCACTGGACGCTCTCTAACATCCTGTGCATTGTGCATCGACTTTTACGAACCACCCTTTACTGCGTCCCGTTCTACGGAGCACGTTACGGGTTTACGATCCGGCGCGACTGTACCGCGTCGCGTGTACCTGTACAGTTGTACTAATATTGTAAATTGGAAAATTTGTGTGTATTTGTTACATTTAGACGCCGAAACCGCTGGACGGGCTGAGCTTGGTGTAAATATGGCTTGACCTTGGAGATATTTACTACTGTTTCCGATATTCTCGCGGAGTCGGGATGTGTACACACAGTGTGTACAAATGTAATTCTGAAATCTCAATTACTATGATTATCGGTTGCATACAAAGTGAATGAAGAGCGCGAAAAAAAGAAGTTTAGAAATATTTAATACAATAAACTAATCGCAAAACAAGATACAGGAATTGACCAATAATAATGTGGCGTGGCGACCCTAGCGCCACCTAGTCATCGAGTAGAGAAACTGCTACGGCCATCAGTTCTTCGAGCTCCGTCGATTCATCATCGTCATACCAGCCCATATATACGTCCCACTGTTGGGCATAGGCGTCTTCTCAGAATTAAAGGGCTTCAGCCGTAATTACCACACCAACTCAGTAGTGTGAATCTGGATTTGACCCCACGATCTTTTGAGAGGCCATAGGCTAAACCCACTAGACTAATAGACCAGCATGGTTGTTGTGTGCACCACAAAATATTTAGTAGAAAGTCCGTGCTTACGATGGCTGAGTCGCATGCGCAGTACTAAAGCAGAGACATTGGTAATTGCGGCTTTAAGTGCCGACTTCAGTGTACTGGATATTAAACTTTTATTTTGAAGGAAGTAATGAGAAACGGTTTTTATTACTTCCTTTAGATACTAAATAAAGTTTACAATGTACTGAAGACAGACTGGCACGTAAAATGTAATTTAAAGGTCGAGAGGCAGTTGTGTTCGTGTGTAAATGAACCACAAACAAAAATACATAAAGCCACTCCATTTATGCAGCAACTCTTGATGACAAGAAAAAAAAACACTCGCACATAACGAAAATCTCGGTGGAAACGCTTTAGGGGGAATAAATAAGAACTCGGTGAAACACACACGAAGTGGGAAAAAATAATCGCGTAGTCGCATTAGTTAGCATAATAACCCCCCCTTCCCCCACTGCCGGCATTTGCATTTTTATGAGAGTGCACCGAACGCAAATTAAACCCTACCGCCTAAATGGGCCCTAAACCCCAGCGACTATAATGAAGTCGGAAAATGTCTGCTTATAAAGACCAAAGGTTTAGCGCACCTGTATTTTGTTATTAGAGAGGCAAAGGGTTTGCCAGCCCTGACATTTTATTTTGGCAGCCGTTGACGTGATGTGCAGGCCAGGGATAAACAACATTTACATAATTTTTTAGGGTCCCGTAGTCCAACAAAGAACCCTTTTAGTTTCTTCTGTCCGTCCATCCGCGGTTGAGATTTATCTAATAGACTGTTTGTGCTAGGCAGCTGTAACATTCCATGACTTATATTTTCCACTCGGGCAGTGGCAAAATAAAAAATCAATTTTTCCAGTTTAAGTACCTCTTCTACGTGTATAGTCGGGATTGTTTTTTTCTCTTTTACGTTTTTTTAAAGCAGTCCTCTTTTTTATTTTATTTATTTAATTTAATTTTGTGTCTTGAAAGAGTTCAAACACACTCTTGTGAAGTTTACCAGTAAACTCTATTATCCAATGCATTTCAAAAGACACAACCGCGACCGACAAATAAACAGAGCCTTAATAACATTCAGATACGGAACTCTTAAAGAATCAATCATTTACCCATAACCCCCGGCTACCTATTATTACTTTCTTTTTCCGATTTCCCCAGAGGAAAGTGGAATTAGTTGGCGATCCGACCAACCCGTGTCTAATAGGGACTGTAACTGAGAGGTGCCAGGCTCCAAGGGTCCCGGACGGGGCCTCGAGGGTCCAGGGCATTGTGAGCCGAATAAGGAACACAAAGGATGGAATAAACGATTTAGTTCCGATGTTCCTAGGCGAATAAAAGATACAGAAATACCATTTCAACGTAATTAGGGACGAAGAAAGTGGTTTTATATCAGGAATCCTGCCGTGAAGCAGCAGTGCTGGCACTATTGTGTTTCGGCGTGGAGAGTAAGTCAGCCGGTGAAATTACTGGCATTAGAGGTATCCCATCTTAGGCCTCTAGGTTGGCAACGCATCTGCAATACCCCTGGTTTTGCAATGTTTATGGGCGGTGGTGATCTCTTACCATCAGGAGACCCACTTGCTCGTTTGCCATCCAGTTGAATACAAAAAAAGGAATATCAAATATTAAAAAGGTCTTGGATGTTGAATTTGTATTTAAGTATGTATTTATCTATACAAGTATGTTTATCCGTTGCCTAGTGTCCATAGTACAAGCTTTGCTTAGTTTGGGACTAGGTCAATTGGTGTCAAGTGTCCCATGATATTTATTTATTTATTTGTCTTAGTGTCTAGGAGTTAGCTGTTTATTCAAACACTTATTTTCAAGTGACTAGAATACCTAAGTTTTAGGACTGCTTAGTTTGCGTCTAAAATTTACCTCCAGCTTAAATTAAATATGAAGTTTTTCCATTAAGCTAAATTATGCTTAGGATGTTAACTGAACAACCATATTTTTGCTGTCTCATTTCTCTAGATTTATTTGTGCTGTAAATTATCTTAATTATAAGAATCGCCGATAAGAGTTTGTGGCAGTTAGAATGCCACTGAAATCTTATGGAATACTAAGTTTCTACCCGTGGTTTTGCCTGCGTTAACCGTTCCAGTTACATTTAAATGCGAATTTACAAAATTTCCTCGTGGTGTTCATTTCCGTATGAAACTACAAATGCAAGTTACATTTGAGCCACGAGCTTTACAGCGAAAAGAAAGGCTATGTGGTGGTTACTGATAGACAGAGATGAAAGTTAAGATGTTCAGACTTTTCTTATGACTGGTGCTGTAAGACCTTACTGTAGATATCTTGTGATCACGCTCATTTAGAACAGGGATTCACCGATTAGTTTCTTGGGGGCCTGGTTTTTAAAATAAAATAGCCGGTTCTCTATCGTTTGCCCGAATTTCATATGCCCGAATCTATCGTTTCCTAGAATTTTCATTTGCCATAAAGTAATTTATTTTTGAAATATGTAGTAATTTCTTCAGAGTTGATATTAAACTAACCTAACCTAACCTACTTCTATACGATGACATTTAAAAAAATCCTGAAAATAGCACGGTTCTATATATTTTATGGCAAACGTTGGTATGGCAAGTAAAATTCGAGCAAATGAAATTCGGGCAAGTAAAGGTAAACGAAAATAACCATCGCGGTCCGTTTCTACTTAAGTTTATTAAATAAGCAAATGAAAATACAAACTGAAACATGGATGCACAGAAAAAATACAGAAAAAGAGACTAGCGCTGGGAATTGAACCCAAGTCCTCAGCATTCCGTGCTGCGTGCCATACCCCTACACCACCACTGGACAGGAGTCTAGACACAAATTTCTCCTATGCACCACACATTTCAGCCTGCTTTTCCTTAGTCACTTAAGGAAGGACACTAACGACATCTATGTTTTAGCTCTCATCGAGACACGTCAACACTCCTTCGAAACGAACAGCTCACCCGGACAAGAGATGAAGACTCCAAAAATCAATCTTAAATAAGCAAATGTTATTTACAAAAGTAACAACGATTTTTAGGGTTCCGGAGCCAAAATGGCAAAAACGGAACCCTTATAGTTTCGCCATGTCTGTCTGTCTGTCTGTCCGTCTGCGGCTTTGCTCAGGGACTATCAATGCTAGAAAGCTGTAATTTTGCACGGGTATATAAGTAAACTATGCTGACAAAATGGTACAATTAAAAATTAAAAAAAAAATAGTTAGGGTACCTCCCATAGACGTAAAGTGGGGGTGATTTTTTTTTCTCATCCAACCCTATAGTGTGGGGTATCGTTGGATAGGTCTTTTAAAACCATTAGGGGATTTTTCGATTCAGTGATTTGTCTGCGAAATATTCAATTTTAAAGTGCAAATTTTCATTAATATCGAGCGTCCGCCCCCCCTCTAAAATCTAAACCGGTGGGTGGAAAAATTAAAAAAAAATCAGGATGGTAGTAAGTATATCAAACTTTCAAGGAAAACTATAACGGCTAAGTTTGCTTGAGAATTATTAGTAGTTTATGAGTAAATAGCAGCCTAAGGTATAAAATATACCTAAACTTGGAAGATTCCGTATAAAATACGAAATCCTTAGAAAAATATTACTTAATTTTTTCGTAATGGCTACGGAACCCTATTTCGGGTGTGTCCGACACGCTCTTGGCCGGTTTTTTTATATATCAATGGGGATTATTAAATAACGTACCTACTCAATAAGGCCGCTTGTGGACTTGTGGTGTTGTATGGCTTACAATTAATGTGTGTACGTGCACCGGACATTTGTCCGGCGACTAGTCATACTACACCGCAAGTCCGGCAAAAAACGGTCCGTTGTCCGGGGAAACAGCTGACGTCTAAAAGCGGCCTTACTGCGGATGCGGACAAGTACAAGGAGGGGAACTAAAATGATCAAAATAGTGAACATGAATTTACACACACATGAACGACCAGATGGCCTAGTGGTTAGAGAACTTGACTACGAAGCTTGAGGTCCCGGGTTCGATTCCCGTGTCGGGGCAGATATTTGTATGAAAAATACGAATGTTTGTTCTCGGGTCTTGGGTGTTTACCTACTATCTATATAATTATATTTATCCGTTGCTTAGTACCCATAACACAAGCTTTGCTAAGCTTACTTTGGGACTAGGTCAATTGGTGTGAATTGTCCCGTGATATTTATTTATTTATGAACACGACTATAAATAGAACAGACCCATATCGAAACAAAACGATAGCCGCGTTTCTTTTTCCCCGAAAAACTAATCCCGTGGGAAAACCATAGGACACATCCAATAAACCTTTAAGCACCTGCCGTTTGGCTAACAGAACCCGACCCTGCGACCCTAACATAAAGGTCCAATTTCCTTAGGCAACCTGTTTAATAGAACTTAGATAGTTTAATTTCATTCTCGGAGTTCATAAGTTCGCACAAGTGGGTACTAGACGTTAATAGAGCCGGTACGTGATTATACTAGAAACCTTGCCAGTACTATTAACCTGTATTTTGCCAAGGAATTTCATTTCAGCGGCATTCATGGTTTAAGGTGAACGTCTGAGTGCTAACACGCTAATGCCCAATAGACGACACCCTGCTGTCATCTCTATTCCTAATGACATAAGATTAAAGATGCCAACTACTGGGACAGCGACGAGCACTCGTACGTTTACCTTACATGAGTCATGGTTAATACGATGTTTGGCAATTTTTATATTTAATTTATTAATAAAATTAATAATCCTATCGTAGATAAGAAAATTCGCAGAATGACATTAAATAAGTATCTAAAAGCAGTGTTTGAAACCAGCTGCGACACCAGTGAAGAACTACGTGTAATCAAATCAATCATAGAGACAATTTGACGCACCTGAACGAACGAGTTGAATGTTGCATTGAAAAAAATGGTCGTAATCTCTACTAAATGAAAGGATATGAGATATGAAATACAATAATGCATTTTATCATTTGAGATATCAATTTCATAAATTTAATAACATTTACTGTTTTTACGACCTGCACTATCGATATATCTAAATAGAAACAATGTCATTTTATTTTTCAAAACGACCGTGTTCGATTCACAAACCGAGTAGATTTTTTAAAATCTATGTACGTAGTTTTTTTCGTCACTAAAATCGATGACAGGTTCCGAAGAACAGGTCTTTGTAAGTCTTGTTTCAGACGTGGTCATACTGATCGATTTAAATGTGCCCCTTTACATAGAGTTGTCAAACACCATATCACATTCTACATGTCTTCAGTCTACCCATAGCTACGACGCTAATATATAAGGTGGTTGTGCCGGAAATTTGGCATCTAAATTCCATAAAAATATATAAAAACCAAGTGCAACCTAAGAGTTTTATCATGCTGGTACTGGTTTAAAAAGAAAACTATTGTGTAAAAACTCCTATTAAAGAGACAAACAAACGAACACAAGCCTACAGAGAGGCTTCTAATGAAACCCCTTTCTGAAATCCCTTTTTCAATTGGATTCAATCAAGTCTACGCTTCGCTGTGTTCGAGTTAACTAGTTCCGAGTGCGTCCCTGAATTAATACTCGCAAATATTATAAGGGTAAATGTGAATTAACTATCGCTAAATATCACATTTTGACCTAAGCACAGTGGTTAGAGAAGCTGACTAAGAAGCTTGAGGGTCCCGGGTTAGTTCCGCGGTCGGGGCATGTTTGTACGGAAAATACGAATGTTTGTTCTCGAGTCTTGGGTGTTTCTTATTTATAGGTACCCATACCCATGACACAAGCAAGAAAGCGCTTTGGAACTAAATTAATTGGGGTGGCATGGTATTTAAAAAAAAAATATCAAGTGCTTTAATTTTCTTATTTGCAAGTGTCAAAAGTTGTCATAAAAACGGACGATAAACATACGTAAAATACTCAACTGGAATATATAGGTACCTTTCAGTAGTATTTCTAGTTTCTCTCCGCTCATCAATGCAAAACAGTATCCAGATCGAATTACTTTCTTAAATTTAAAATACTAATTGAACGAGAAACGCAAATCCGAAAGAAACAATCCTAGGATATTAACTTTTGACGATATCTGATATGAACTGATATTGCAATATCGGATGTCTTTGAGAGGAGCTCTGGATTTTTTTTTGTAAGCCGTTTTTTCGGATTTATCCGGATGGAAAAATGTGAGATTTAATGAAAGTGTAGAAAGTCTGGTTATTTTATTTCTTCATTTATACTGAGGCGTTGAAACTTGTCGTTGTCGTGTTGCTGAGAATCAATGTAGGTACAAGTAATATGACGATATCTTTATTGAACAGCAAATAATATACAATTCATAAAAATCAAAAACAGTACATTAGGAAAATTTATTTAATAAGTAAGTTAATTAATATATATAGCATACATAAATCAATTAATATATTACACATAAATTAAATAATTTAACAGACATCCACACTAATATTATAAATGCGAAAGTGTGTGTGTTGTATGTTTGTCCGTCTTTAACGTCGAAACGGAGCGACGGAGCGACGTTATTTTTGGCATAGAGATAGTTTATGGGCCAGAGAGTGACATAGGCTACTTTTTATCCCGGAAAAATGCACTGAATTCTACGCGGGCGAAGCCGCGTGCAAAATCTAGGAAAATTATAAATATATATATATTTTTTTTTATAAATAAATATCACGGGACAATTCACACCAATTGACCTAGTCCCAAAGTAAGCTTAGCAAAGCTTGTGTTATGGGTGTACTAAGCAACGGATAAATATAATTATACATATAGATAGAGACATACTTAGATACATATTAAACACCCAAGACCCGAGAACAAACATTCATATTTTTCATACAAATATCTGCCCCGACACGGGAATCGAACCCGGGACCTCAAGCTTCGTAGTCAGGTTCTCTAACCACTAGGCCATCTGGTCGTCTAAAATTTAAATAGATACGCGTCCGACTTGTAAAATAATATCATATTATAATTTCTTGTAAAGTTTTCTAATGTAGTTACCTACAGTATGTTTTTATAACACCGAAAAAGTTAATATTAATACCGAATGATAATTGTGATAACGAGATGATAAATACTTTTTTTTAACTTCTACGTACGTACCTACTACGTACGTCAAAACGAAAAAGAAATCTTTACAGGGTCATTTTCTCGTCTTTTGTTTTATTATTAATTTAGTTTTTGAATGTATTCAAAGTGTACCGATTGATGATATACTCGTAGGTACTTAATAATTTGCACACCTAACATTATTATAAAATCTGTAACTAACCGTATTCGACCAAATAAATATATTTTTCTTTATTTCTTTGTCGATCAGAAATAAAATCATTTATTAAAAAATATTAAGAAAATACAGAATATCCATAGGACTAAAACTACTATTAAATTAAAATAACTAAATTGCCTATCTGTTTTTTTTCCTGGGTACAATTGGTGGTACAACAGGTATATATTGATATTCAACATAAATATTTTAAGATTTAACAAAAATATGCGTCAAATACGCGATCTCCAATTGTACAATTTCTTATACTTTAAGAGCAGAATCAATAAACTCAAGTATCGTTCTGAAAACACACACACACACACACACACACACATACATCTGTACTTACATTGATTTCTAGCAATAAATGAATTGAATTGAAAACTCTTTACGTAAATACCTGTGTATACTCGTACATGTGTGCTTGTCCCTAAAAAGCGTTTATTCAGACATTGAGTAAGTCTAAAAGTCCTATTTCGGGCAGCGTCTCTGTAAAGTTGCCGAGGCATAAATCAACCCGAGTGTACTTGAAGCCGAGACAAGCAGTACAGTCGTGCTCGTGTTATAAATGGGGCGGTGTGTACTCGTTTTAAAACCTCTATTTACCCGACTGCAAGGAGAGGTATTTTTATGATAATTTTAGAAAACCTACCGTACCTAAGTAGATTAGTTAAGTTAGTTTTAGTTTGGTTGGAGACTGAAAACCAGCGACCTCGCTGAGTCTCATGTCCATTTTGCCTCACTTAATAATGTTATCTGTCTGTGTATTGTATTTTTTAGTTTGTGATGGTGAATAAAAATTTCTATTATTATTATTAAAAGGAGGAGGTTCTCAGTTTGTCGAACCTTGGATCTTGAATTTAAGCCATTTTCATCAATCCGTTTGTCTTGAAATTTGGTACAAGTTAATTCATAAGAACTGGTACGAATGATTTGAATGAGTGAATGATAATGTGTGTATCACAAAAACTTCAAGTAAATGTTGTGATAATCTCGTGTTTTTAGACAATCTCGTCTCATAATCATAACCGCCCAAACAAAGTGTATTTTTTTAAATATTTTCAAATAAAAACTAAAAGATAGTAATATATTTGTCAAACTTAAGTACCTACGTACCTTTCTGTCATTAGGTTTAATTATTAAATTTCAAAATAGAAAATTTGTTTTAACGAAAAGATTAGTCATAGTTTACTTTGTCGTGAAAATGTTTCCAGAAGGTTCTAGGAAAGGGCACGTACTAGTAAATTTATAATTTTATAAATGTACTAGAGATTACTCGCGGCTTCGCACGCGTAAACTATTCGCTCTGGTACAATTGAAATTCCGGGATTTTATAAAATACCCCTAGGAATTCCCAAAATGTATATCGTGGTCTTCATTGAGGTTGTATTAAGAACAACTGTCCAACATTTCAAGACTCTAAACCCAGTGGTTGAAATTTCAAGATTTTATCCCTATCCTGTGGGAATATCGGGATAAAAAGTAGCCTATGAGCTATTCCAGATGTCCAATTGTCCAGCTATTTACATACCAAATTTCCAAGTCCGTCAAGCCGTTTTAGCGTGAAGGAGTAACAAACATACACACATACACACACACACACACACACACACACACAAACTTTCGCATTTATAATATTAGTAGGTAAAAACTAACTTGAGCTAAAAACAAGTTTTTTAAAACCACTTTACTGTTTTTTGGTAGCTCAGAGATCAAAATACACCGACATTTGTATCAAACAAATAAATAAATAGACTAAGTAAAAATAAAAAAAAAGCTCGCAAAAACTAAGGCCTTGACGTCCTCAAAAATATCATATCATCAAATAACAGTTAAAAAACAGCAACGTCACATAAATCGTCACAGCTTTCGGGACGTCACAAAACGTTATTTAGGCCGATTTGTGTGTGACAGCTCGTCATTGTTTGCTGGACGAGTGTGGACACACCTGTACGAGTATGTGTAGCTATCTAATACAATAAGGTTGAATTTATAAAGAAATAAGCCACACCGAGCTTATATTATATCTTTGAACGGGCAATTTTTGTATATTTATTTATTTATTGGGTCAACAAAGTGCTTATCGGTACTGTGAATATTTGAAGACTGTAGCTCCAACAGTTTGGCTGTAAAACCTGTGTAACAGACAGAAAGACGGACGGACATGCAAGTGATAGCAATAAAGGGTTCCGTTTGGATCCATTAGATACGGAGCAGAAAAAATCTACTAAGAAACCTGCTTATAAGTTCTAGAGCAGCTATCGGTGCGAAAGGGCAAAAAAAAACTTACGACGGTATTAAAAAATAAGTTCAGACACAAAGTAACGAAACCAATCTCAATATTTGTTTCGGAAAGTGCTCTCTAAAACTGAGAGCACTGAATTAAAAAAACGGCAAAGTTCGCTCAGTCTGGAAACAAAAGAGGTCCGTGCTGAAAAAAGTGAACGACGGTAAATCACGAGTTAACGCCATCTCGTGATTTAACTGTGAAATTAAAGTGCTTACAAAATGGGGTAGATGAAATATTAAGTCTTTGATTTATTTTGGCCGCAGTTTTGAAATTTACATTATTCGTGTCTAATATTTCGGAATTTTAACCCCCGACGCAAAAAGAGAGGTGTTATAAGTTTGACCGCTATGTGTGTCTGTCTGTGGCACCATAGCTCTAAAACGGGTGGACCGATTTGAATGCGGTTTTTATTTATTTGAAAGCGGGGTTTCTAGCGATGGTTCTTAGACATGTTTCATCAAAATCAGTTCAGCTGTTTTTGAGATATTGAACTTTGAACTGACAAAGTCAGGTGTTTTGTGTTTTCCAATTTTTTGTTGGTTAGGTTATTAATAAATACATAAATAATAAAATTACTCTATTCGACACCATTTCATGAGCTGTCCAAACATGATTCCCCATGTATGTATTTATAATATGGTAATACTGAGCTGTGACGTCATTTGGAAGCCATCTCGAACTCGACCAACTATTTATTTATTTCAAAGTAACTTAAATCTAATTATGCAGTTAATTTAGTAATTAAACTAGCCGTTACCCGCGACTCCGTCCTCGTAGAAATCGGTTATCGCTATTCCGCGGGAACTATGCAATTTGATTTTTGAATTTGAATCATCTAAATCGGTTCAGCGGTTTAGACGTCATAGTAACAAACAAACAAAAATACGTATAAAACTTACTCACTGCTACTTTCTCATTTATAATATTAATAGGAAGTGGGATTGTTTTTATGAGCAGTCTTGGAATTGCAGTTTAGCAAATTAATTAATTAATGGTGTTAAATTTAACATTTGGGTATTTATACCCAAATGTTTTAAGACTATTCAAAATGGTTAGGTACAGTGAATTAGATAAACCTAAAACTTATAATTAATAAAATGCGTTAAGATAAACGACAAGCGATCAAGACTCATCATCTCATGTTAAAATGCACCTATAAATGGCGTTAATTAAATAACTGAAAACCTCGGACACCCCATCTGTCTTTTTTATTTTAAGATACTGTAGGTAAGGTACTTACTTAATGCTTATTCTATTATACTTAAGTACTTGATTTCTTACTTTAGACACGAGAATTATACTTGTCAGTTGCGCTTCGATAATCGTACAATCGTGAGTCCAGTAATGCTGTCATTTTATAAATCATGTCTCACGAGAGATTAAGCAATATTATTAAATAAATATTGTTCATAGCACAAGTTCACTATTTTAAGCAGATTTCTCAAATATCATGTTATAAATTTTAAGGAATGGTTCCGTGACTTATTGCCCTTGGACCCCTAAAACAAACAGAAGGCGCTACAAGGGCCGTCTCCGCGCCCATAAAAAATAACATTTTACTCTGCACAATAAAAAGCTAGGCAAGAATAATTTTATTAGAGCGTCACGTCTGTCCCAAATGTTATCTTATCTTATGTTTCGAGAATCGTGCTCATTATTTCTGACGTTGCTTTTAATAAAAAAGCGGGAAAGTTTAAGTAAAACATACACGTGAAGGGTTCTGTATCACATGTGTGGAGTTTCTTGCCGGATTCTTTTCAGCAGAGGTTTTTCCGAACCGGTGGTAGATTTTTTTTGACATTCATAAGTGCTTGTTGTAGCCTAAATTGAATAAAGATATTTTGACTTTGACTTTGACTTTGACTTTGTATTAAGCTATGGGACACCAATCAATGGGGAACATGCATGAAAAACAAATTATCACTTTTTTTTGATTTGAAGTCATTTATTAATAAAAAGGAACAATTGAGGTTACACTTAACTATCCTAAAAATAAATTAACTATATATACAGTTCGCCCAAGTCTTATCACTTTAAATAATTTAACATGATACAACAAAAGTAAAACCGACTCCAAAAAAATAAAAAAATAACAGAAAATGGAATCGACTACAAAACCCTTGAAAATATTTTTCTAGGTACCTACTAGCTCGAAGTCGGTGAGTCAACACGACCCAGCAGGAGTGGAAATTGTTCCACTATTGAGTGGTCTACCTCACCTACATACTATGGGTTTCAATCCCTCCTGGCATGGCAAAAATCTACTTATATGTATATCAGTCTATTTATTATCGTTCAAAACATAAATCCTATGGTAGAGAGCGGGACGGATAGCCGAGCTGTAGATCGTTTACAAATTTTAAATTTTGGGTACGGATTCCTAAAAAGCCCATTGCTTGCTACTTCATATAAATAAGCGTGAGAATATTATTCATTTTATGACCTATTGCAGCAGTCATAGCAAGGAGATATTTTGCATACATTGTTTTAAATGGAACAAGTTTAATACTTTCCATTAACGTTTACTACCGATAAGGCTTGAATACTAAGTACTAGAATAATGACCAATGGGACTTATTAGATTGAATTAACTATCCGTGCACTTTTACAAGCTTTAATGCAATTTGCTTGTGTTCGCGTCAAATTTTGTAAGTCAAATTAACCTACTTCTAGTGACAGGATTCATTTGAGGTACGGGTATGTAGTTTGGATGACAATACAAGTACAATTAGCAAAAAGCTTGTATTAAAAGTGAATTTTACAAACTCTAATTTATGATTAAGCGTACCAAAGGAAGGCTGGCAATTAAAGACAAGATAGGAACTATTTCCCTGTTCAAGGAGTCATAATATTGTTCAAAAAAGTGTTTTAAAACAAGGTCAAGAGTTTAATGTGTCTTATTTTTGAAAGAAAGTAAGTAGTCTTTGTTTTTAGCTGGAGGTGTCCCAGTTTTAGCAGCATAGACGTGTTGGAACACGACATGACATAGGTTTTGGTAAAAATCGAGTCTAAGAGTGCTTCCAACCTCTTTCTTTTCGCGAGCAAAACAGTGCACACCAAATATTTATACCCCAAATCATGAAAAGCAGAAGGCAGTAGATATAAAGTTCTTTATTGAAGCTTCCCATATTAAAGCAATACTTCTCGCGAACATTTTTATGGAAGCATTACTTGTTTCGGGACTTCTTGCTATAACCACGTGCTGCCGACAGGTGTATTTTTTAATATCAAAATGAACAACTTTCATGACTTAAGTACATCGTTATAGAACCGCTTTTTATTCACTTGGATTCTTCTTTTCAGGATTCTGTGTCTACTGGATCTACTGTTGAGGGTTTTCTGTTCTGGTCGTATATCACTGCAGTTTAAAACGATCTACAATCGACTCTATAGGTACTACCAAGGTAAGATGATGTGTTGATTCGCTCATTTCAAAGTCATAGTCAAAATATTTTTATTCGATTTAGGCTATAACGCCTATATCAAGCACTTATGAATGTCAAAAAATCTTCCACCGATTCAGAAAAACCTCTGTTTAGATCTGGCAAGAAACTCAACGAGGTAACTATTTTTCAAGGATCATTATGTCACTCTTCCGTCTAGCCTTGTGTACAAAGTAAGACTGCGTCTACTGCTGCCTTTGGTCTGTCCATCTTGTGAGTGATCTGCCGCGTGCTCTTTTACCCTCAACCTTGCCCTGCACCACGAGACGCTCGACGGAAGAAGTCTCGCTGCGGTATGTGGCCAAAAAAAGTTATGCGCCCCATGACAATGGAGGATAAGCGCTGTTTGTAATAACAATTACATTTTGAAGCATGTAATTTTTCACCTCACTGCCTCTAAAATAGGTAAATAACAAAGGAGCTGTTTACAACCTGCACCGGCGTAAGCGCCGACGCTAAGGCTGGGTCGTCCCGATAACGCTCATAAATCGCGCTGGCTGGCTCGCGAGAGATTTGAGCCCTGTTCCCTATGGAGCGCAGTACTCGAGCGAGTCCAGAACAGCTGCCTGACTTGGTTGTGACTGTTGACAACACCTGTGTGTTGAGCTGTACGTATGATATGTATGTAAACAGTTTATTGTAAAAAATAAGTAAAGAAACACAATTGACGAACATTGAGATATATGTACAAAGGCGAAATTATACCTTTTAGTGGATCTTTACCTGTCAACCTTTGAGTGGATGAGAGGGGCATTCAGTTAAAATAAAATAACGCAGACGTCTTATTTCATATTATTTCCGATTGGAAATTAAATATTTTATTTTGCTCAATTTCTTTAAGTGTTTGAACTTCGCTGTTTATTAAGTTAAAACAATGAAAATAAAAGATAAAAATCACGTAGGTAGGGCTAAAAAATATATGTATCTATTCTATAAATACTAATTTATAATTTAAATATCAAAATCCATTAAAACATATCTGCAGATAATAAGCGAGATGGTCATAAAATTTTGTTACAATAATTTGATTTACATTGCTGCATGTCGGGTTGATTTTTAGGGTTGCCAAAACAAGGTTTGCTTTACATTGCTCGTCACAAGTTACCTATGCACTGGTCAGACTACAGTAACATGTTCAACTTACGTTCGACAGTCATTCGATCTGGTAGTTACAGACGTCCAGCTATCTACCTACCAAATTTAATCCAAATCCATCCAGCCGTTTTAGCGTGAAGGAGTAACAAACACACACACACAAACTTTCGCATTTATGATATAAGTAGGAACTAGGATGACGCATTGACGCATAGTATAACATTTTACTGGTCTTGTCAAGTCAGTCAGAATAAGCATAAGATTCCAGTATCTTAAACTGCTACTTGCATCTTAGCATCAAGTGAACCCCGACAGTTTCAATGAGGAACCCTTGGTGCGTGCGGGACCGTATTCCCGCGCTGACTGCGGAATCCAAATGAAGCCGCCATTGTTGTTGGCTGTACGGCGATAGCAGGTGACGTGCAAGGATTTATTTGCTGACGGTTAAAGAGTGAACACCACATCATCGATGTATTTTATGTGTCTCAAATATGTGTAAATAAATGTTTCTCTCTCTCTCTCTCTCTCTCGTCGATTGGGTGTACTTCTAAAATGCACTCTCATTAAGAAATACTAAGTTTTTCCCAGTATATCTATTTTTTTTTGTGTTTCAAATAAGCCGCATTGCTTGCACTTTTACACGTCTCTTTGTTTAGTCTACGGGCGCTTCCAAAGACCTTTGGAATTAACTATAATAAGCTTTACGTTGCAGGAAACCTCTGCACACACCTGCAATAAAATTCAATGGTAGAATAGATAGATAATTATATTAAGCATCACCAAATTCATTACTATTTTTCTGCCATAAGTACAAGTTTGTCATGAAGCCTCTAAACATTAAGCTATATATAAATCTTTCCCAAACACCAAATAATGATCTGATTTACTGAACTTAGAGAAATCCGATAAATTCCCGGCGAATTGATATTCAATATTTACCCTCACGTATTCCGTTACTTTTAGATTCAATTCCCTCTTCAGCTAGTTTTTGTCGGATAAATGGTCGGCCATAATTTATTCAGCCCACACCTTTCGCCGTGTATCCAGCGTATCAACACTCAAAGGGTTAGGTTGCCTAGATCGTAACAATACCCCTAAATTGAGATTCTGAATGCGTTTGTACGCGTGATATAGGGTTTTTAACACTACCAATATTTTTATTTTTCACCGCCATTCGTCGAAGAACTAGTTACCGACATAGCTGGGAAAAAATGCAAGTTTATGTGGCGATGGGCGGGCCATATCGCTCCAATAACAGATAGCTTGGGGGAAAAAAGACCTCGAGTGGCGACCGCGAACCAGAAGACTCAGCGTTGGCAGGCGGCACTAGGTGGGCTGAGGACATCGTGAGCGTGGCGGGAAGTGGATGCAAGTTCATTGAGGCGTTCTTAGGGGGAGGCCTTTGGACGTCTTCCGACTGATGATGGTGATGATCACCATTTTATTTTATAACGTGCGGGGGTGTGAGCAAGTCATTAAAACATGAATCGTTCTCGTCAAACTGAATAAGAGTATTTATTTGCGAACGACATTAGTTCAGCGACTTTTAGCTCGCACAACCAAATATGAAAAGTCTGAAATCTTAAATCAGTAAATAGGCCGCAATGGGCACTTTTACACGTCATTTTTTAAACTACCAGCGCTTTCGGAAAGACCATCATTGCCAAGAAGAATGCGCCGCAAGAAACTTGTCTATCTGTCTAAGTTAGTAATCATCTAAAATTATCCCACACTGCGTACATTTTGCTTGAGATAGCCCATATTCATAGATAGGGTACCTACAAATTTCTACGGAACCCTCGGTCCGCTAGTCCGGCTCGCACTTGACCGTTTTTTAGTATAGCTGGAAATATACATATTGTCAATTATCATAATATATTGGGATTTCAAAGAGCCAGATATGTGGCCAAATCGACGTAGGTACGGATCAGTTTCATACGACTATTTTATTAAAAAAAAAAGAGAAGCTGTCCAAAACCACCTAATCTAACAATTACCGCCTTTCTGAATATTTAACGCGCATCCTTTTTACTCGTTCCCAAAAACCTTTTTCCTGTAATTCGTATTATTAATAATTCCAATCTTCAAACGTTTTTATGAATTTCGAAATAACCCGCGTACTTCATTACAAAGAAAGGTAGAGCCGTAATAAAACGTATAAAGTGTGGAGTTAGGCGAAATAATGGCAAAACAATGCCGGCTGCAAATTTATTTATTATCTTGACCCCTGTTCTCTGTGTTAGGATTTGGGCGTCGAAAAAAGCGAATTCAATAAAATAAAACGTTAATTCTGTAGATACAAAAGGCATTTACACATCGCTTTTTTATACTACCTACCAGCTTTTTTATATCACCCACCATTGCCAAGATGAATGCGTCGCAAGAGACTTGGCAGAAAGTTTTTTTTCGAAACAATGAGATAGGTACCTATAGCACACAAGATTTTTCAATAATTATTATTTGCTGTGATTTTTAGCATCGGAAAAGTACATTAGAGAATTTTAAAAAGAAGCACGATTGTTTATTAATAATTCTCGTGGATCGATTTTTAGTGTTCCGGAGCCAGTAGATGGTATTTTACTAGAAAACTTCAAAGTACCATATTGTTATTTTGAAGTCAAGCGTTTTTCGCGAACTTCTAAAATACAAGTACGAGTAACAATAATGTTGATGTGCGATAATATTATTCATGACGATAATGTTCTTATATTTATACATTATAAAAATACTTATTTTACATTTTACGGTTACGTTAAATACCGTCACATCCTAGTCACATCTAATTAAACATGTTTTGACGTATTTAAATATACCCTAATATACCAACCAAAAGGTTTTTCCCCCGTCGCTTACGTCAATTTATTTGCATTTTTTTCTGTAATTAATTAATACAATAAAATGACTCTATATTGTACGCAAGAAATAGTAAGCGATACAGAGAATAGTACATAAGAGTGAAAATTACTAGGTAAGTAATAGGCGGCCTTATCGCTCAAGAGCGATCTCTTTCAGGCAACCTTTTTACAGAAAGTAGGAAGGACTAGTTTACAGCAGGTGGTGCATCAACAGTAATATTTGCCCTCTTACGGCAAATTGTGTAGTTGAAGACATTCTCCATCAGATGGTATAAATAACTCAGAAGTGTTGTTTTATGATGATCTTAGAATCACAATAAAATAGGTATTTTTCTTTCTTTCACAGGTTCTCTGGCCCCACTCTCTCTCTCGCTCTGGCTCTAAAAATTAATCAAGCCATGAAACGAACAAACTTCCGATAACTTCCACAAAAACTGTGAAGTCCGCAGTTTCCGCGATCGCGTCCAAGCCCTTTTTTAATTACTTACGTCCAGGTTTGAGGCTTTGTTAAATGACGAGTTTCATGTTTGTTGCTGGTCGCGGAATTCCTGTTTGACAATATTACGGAATTTTTAATGGCTCTGGGGTTACACGCGTAAGCGATGAAGAAATAAAAGACAGTAAAGTAGGGTGGTTTGGCGTGGTGAGATGTCACACAGACGTGTTCACGATTTGTATAATTAATTAAAACAGATGCTTTTGATACCAGTTGCAACTTGCACATTCGTGCACATTAATGCACAAATAAATATTTCTGATTTCTGCAATATTCCGAATTTTTGATACTGTATTTTAATTTAATATTACAAGCTTTTCACCTGTTCCGACGTTTGTCATCAAATCTTGCAAGTTAAATTCGGCCAACTTCCAGTAGTCGGATTGAATTGAAATTTGGCATACTTATGTAAAATACGTGACTATACAATAATCTGGTAGTGCCATCCTGGTAGTCCAGCAAGGATCGTCTCCGCGGGATGGAACTCTTCAACGGTTAATGGCATCGACTTGAAATTAGGTATGCAAATGTAGTTTGGGTGACAATGCAAGTACAGTTAGCAAAAAAGATTGTATGAAAAATGAAATTTTTACCAAAACCGCATTTGAATTTGGTATAAAAAAATACAACTGACTAGAAACTTCCATCAAACTTAACAATGCAAAGAGTGCCCAAACGCCCCATTTGTATGCAAAATTGTCTCCACCAGGCACCAGTGGGAGATCGAGCGTGAATAAGCGAAAAAGCGCGAACCATTGATCAATCGGCTCGTCCATTACGATACATAATAAAGCGTTTACAATATATTATGTTAACGGCGTTGATGCGGAAGGAAATGTACTGTATAATGGTTCGCTGTATTTATGTGCTCTCGACTGTACTCTGGAATTGTATAATTTGCTTGAACTACAACCTTTTTAACACAATTTATTGAAAGCGTTGAATTTATTGAGAGCTATGCTTGCAGTTTCTCTACGGTATTGAATCTTAAATGAGGAGATACGTAGAAGAACAAGAGTCACCGACATAGCCAAGCGAATTAGCTCGTTAAAGTGGCAATGGGCGGGCCATATAGCACGGAGAACAGATGGTCGTTGGGACCAAAAGGTTCTCTAGTGGAGACCGCGGCAAGCGCAGCGTAGGACGTCGACCAAAGAGATGGACGGATGAGCTGGTTTTAGTCGCGGGTTCACGGTGGATGCAAGCCGCTTCCAGCCGAGGCAACTGGCGGTCTAT
>NC_133479.1:545800-588986 GCF_025370935.1 Choristoneura fumiferana
TTTCAACAGAAAACAAGGCAGATTCCTCGAGCTAGTCCAGGCTATGGATGCGGCCCGAGCGGCCGCCATTAGAGCATTTACATAAAGGCGATCTACGCCAATCACCTGGATTGCCCACAAGTGCACAAAGAAAGTCCGCGGACCCCTCGAGCCTTACCATCGGCCAATAACCTCATAGAACTATGCTGTTTAGGGTTCCATACCTGATGGGTGACAGACGGAACCCTATTAATGACAATGAACTATAAACAATTACTTTGCTCACCCGCGATCCATTACCAAGATTTTTTGAGCTGGTTAAGATTTGAATGGGTCCCGACTGTTGAACCTTAAATGAGCTTCTTGACAGGGTTCTAGACCACTAGGGTTATTTTGTTCCTTTTAGTTTGTAAGGCAGTCGGGTTTTTTTGATTTTTTAAATTTAATGTTTTTTATTTTATACCTTTTTGATATTTCTGTTAAAATAGTAGATCAAAAGTATTATAACTCATATATATTAAAAATGGGTTAATTATTAGCTTTCATTTGATTCCCATATTGTTCCAATATGAAATATATTTTTTTATTCCTTCGCCATACTTTTTTCGCAGACGCCATATTGAAATTATATATACCCTATGTCACTCCCGACAGTTATGACGAATCCAATGATACCTTATATGTTACAATCCGTCTAGCCGTTTAGGCTGCAGCGAGGACCAAAGAAATGGACATACATACCCACATACATACATACTTACGCTCGATAAACATAACCCTCCTTCGGGCAGTCGGGTAAAAATACGCAAACGGTGGCCGATTTTTCTAAAATTTGATCTCTATCGTCCCTTGAGACTATGCTCCACAAGAAGTTTAAGGATAAAAGTAGAACATAAGTATTTCTTTACAAGTTCTTAAATTTTGGCATAAAAATAAAATTCTTAAATTTTCTCAGAATCCGGACAAAATCTAATAAAATTAGTAATTCAATTCTGCGCAAGCTATTAAGTTTAGCAGTCAACTTTGAAAAAAATGCTAAATAGAATTTTAATGCTACTAACTCTATTTTTAAAGCACGAACCAAGGACATTGCACTCGTAATTTTAATATATTTTACTTACAGCTTTATAATGCCGACGAATTAATATAATATCAAAATTTCTAACGAATACACCTTTCTCAAATTACATTAACGTGTTAACTTCAGAATCTGATTCGCCCACGTGATTCAAGTGACTAGACTAGAATCTAGTCGAATGTTACTTAGACTCTAGGTTGCAGTTTAGGTTTACGAACATAATAGCTGGGCTCCGCGACTTTGTATATTGGGAGGTAGAGCCGCGAGAGTTGAAGTCAATGATTACACACACAGCTACACAAAGAACTGATTGCATAAAAGAAGAATGAATGAGGATGAGTAAATGACAAAATCCCGCTGTCATATGACACTAGCCGTTACCCGCGACACCGTCCGTGTAGAATTCGGTTTTCACTATCCCGCAGGAACTACACAATTTTCCGGGATAAAACTATCCTATGTGCATCCTCGGGACTCAAACTATCTGTGCACCGAATTTCATCTAAATCGGTTCAGCGGTTTAGACGTGATGAAGTAACAAACAAGCAAACAAACAGACTTACAAACTTCCGCATTTATTATACTAGTGGGAAGTGGGACGTTCTTGAGTGACCTCAACTCTGGTGGCATTGCCTATAGCACGCTTCACGGTATGCCAAAAATAACCAACCATACAGCTCCACCTGGCGGGCGCGGCGTCGATCAAGTTGAAGCATTACCTGCAACAGAGGGCGCTGTAAGAATGGGGCATAAACATCGAGCATGGCGGCCCGGGGAGTCGTTAGCGAGACGGATGGTGCTGGCGCCGTGATCACGCCCAATCGGAGATTTAAAACATAAAAACAACAGAGTAGACAATATAAAAAACAGGGTGTTTCATTTCAACGCCTCAGCATTATGCTGAACCAGTATCCGATTCGCATCCGCAATGACACACTCTGTCGTTCATGTTGTTTATTTGTAATAATATTGTTTTATCTTGTAATGTATTTTCTTTCAATAAAAGTGGTTAGAGCGTTTAAAATTATGATACCAAAAATCTATTCAAATTTGAAATATACATTCTTATGCTGTTTGATAAAAAAGATTCCGCCAATGTTTTATACTGTCGTGATATTTTCACTCATACCACAAACAGGATTTGATCGCGACAAAGCTTCGGCTTATGTAGGACGTACGTCCAACTGCTGGGCACAGGCATCTTCTCAGAAAGAGAGGGCTTGAGCTGTAGTTCTACATGAGCCCAGTGCGGGTTCAGACTAAACGATGTTGATCACAATGATTTTACCAAAATTATCTCAATTTCATCTGAATTTAGTGTCTTATCAATTATGGATTCCGCCCATTTCAATGGTTTGTATAATATTTTAAATTTACATTATTAGCTTTTACTTGGTACCTATATTATTACAATAACAAATTATTAGCCCCTTCCATATTTTTTTCCTTTACGCTATTTTGAAATATTACATACCCTATGTCACTCCGACAGTTTTAACAAATCTAATACGAGTACTTCCAAATTAATTAAACTCGCCTGATTCAATAAATTATTTAAAACTTCATAGGTTTAAAAACCGTCGATTCAATTTGAAGCTATCTTTTTTTGTCTCACTAGATGGCGCACTGTTGCGTGAGGTTTTTAAGTATGGCTTTCAAAGTCTGTTATTACGGGCGTGAAAACAAAGTTTAGATTAAAATCATATTTAATACACCATTATAACCGTACCATAAAAATGACGAGCATGCCACAGTGTTTTGTTCGGAAAAAAGGAAAGACAAAGGTTTCCAAAAGACAAAACTGTCTCAAAACACAGACATTCATTGCCCCGGAACGCATATTTGCCATAATTAATTTCAGATATTGCAAAATATTCACAAAATTATTCTAATTATAAATAAACCCGCGTAGCTCACCCAAAAACTATGAGATTTGACATTTCGGAGACCTCACGCTACACTAGCGCCTCTAGTGGCGAATTCATACGCGATAGCCCTCATTCAAATCAAATTTTATTGCGTTTAGGCTACACACACACAAACATCACGCCTGTATTCCCAAATGGGGTAGGCAGAGCACACGGAACGTTACCGCTTCGGAGCCACTTTTAACAACTTTAGGTTTAAAGTTTGACAAAAACGGTACAATAGTGACAGGTTGCTAGCCTGTCGCCTACGGTATACCTTAACCTATATCTTTTCGTTTCCTTCTCGTTTCGCTTTCCTTGTTTCCTTTTTTCATTTAGGTTACGCTCAAACATAACCCTCATTCCTACAGCTAGGTAAAAATAGAATTCTTATGAACTATAATCTATTTTTCAACAAATATTAGCCACAAACATCGCCAGTTCGCGCACGTCCGCAGGCGCCATTGTGGCGCTGGAACCGTGTTATAGTTGGCGGAACTTATAATTATTTTTGTCAAGTTTAATGAGACCGCGTCCGCGCCGTGACTCCAGTAGTTGCTATTGCCGCTTATGAAACCTTTGTTTGTTCTATAAATTATATTTTTAATACTCTTAAGTCTTCTTATTAATAGACGATGGGAATAACAAAGTTGGATTTGATGCATGTGCCGAAACTATGACTGAAAACTGTTTTTTTTTTCGAATATAGAGTTATAGAGTGATGTTAGAAATATAGTGTTATCTTGAATTTATAAAAAAACAACTTTCGATTGTCATCATCATTCCTTTCCTCAGATTTAAGGACTGCGCTAAGCGAGCCATGGCCGCCTTCAAAATTGACCACCTTGACTGGGAAAAGTTGGCGGAGAAACGCACAGATTGGCGCGGACGTGTGTTGGAGGGTCGCAAGTATTGCGATGAAGCCTGGCTCAAGGCACTTGCTGACAAGAGACAGAAACGACACCAAGGCGGTTCTGCACCAACATCCGCAGACTTCTCTTGTCTGGCCTGTGGGCGAACATGTCGCTCTCGTATCGGTCTGGTCAGTCACCAAAGACGTTGTGCACAGGCAACACGCCAAAATTCGTCTGGAACAGACGCGTGGGCCTGATGATCAGCCATAAGACGTCCACTGTTGGGCAGGGCCCCCTCAGGGTTTTTTTAATCTGCAATCAGTCGCCAGACTATAATCAGATGAGGGGTATGAAGAATGGCGGTAAGTAATTTAGAGACCAGTGCTTCTTGCATTACTTAAATAATGTGGTTAAGTTTTAATCTTTTAACCACACTGGCATTTTGGAGCAATCCTGAAGCTAGCGGATTGGAGTGATGGGCGAGCCCTCATGATTGAACGGCTTTCCTATCGACATCAAAACTATTTAAAATAGACAGTGGATAAGCGTCATTTTTGTACGGTAACTGATCATCGTTGAAAATACTATAATATTTTTTTATTTGTAAAACTCTACATTATTATGTTTTTAAAGAAAAAAGATCTTTGTATGGCCATCTTATTGTGGTTATAACCTCCTCTCTTCGCCAATTAGTTGAGCAATCGACATCAGTACATCACTTTGCCTACTCACTAAACACTCTTAAATATGCCAATATTGGTTCTTGCTATAAATCAGCCGAGTTTCACGAAAACATTGATGTAATGGCTTTCCCCACTGAAGTGGCCAAATCAAATTAAATATTACTAATTGAAACCAAAAACACAAACCGTGTTTACAGTAATACCTCAAAAGTTAAATCAGCCGTCACACCAAACCCAAACAAAACCCGTTTCGAACAATAGTTCCTGAACATTTTATTATCAAATTAGTACAAACACCTGGAACTGCAAACTATATTCAAATTCAAATAGCAATTGCGAATTCAACAGAGGCGAGTTACTGGTCCGGTAGCGGGCGAGTTGCTCGCACGAACAAGTTGCCACGAAGTTTGCGGTGGCCAAGTTGGTCGGACTTGGTTGTGGTGGTAACCAATGAGGTTATTATAGATGTCTTTGTAAAAGTTTTGTATAATTTAAGTTTGAGTGGAATTCAGTAGTAACAGTGATTGTGCCATTTAGCGGGACTTTTCTAAGATGCAACGAAGAATATATGAGTCTTTAAATAGGGCCCTAGTTTACTTGCGCTGTCAATAAACATGCGTGACGAGTGTCATTTTAATCGTTGCCTACGACAATGACCACAGAACTTTTGCAGTTACCTATATAACAATCTGTTTAAAGTATTACATATGCGAGTTTTTTATACATAACACCTGTGCTATTTACGATTTTGAAATATTAACAAGTATAGCCGCAAAAAATGCACTCCGTGGCGTCTAAGCATACGCTAAAGCAGCAATATAAATATTACAATATACACGGAGCACGCGAAAAAAAACAAAAAACCGGAAAAGTGCGAGTCGGACTCGCGTACGAAAGGTTCCGTACCATTATCTATAAATACAACATTAGACATTAGCAAAAAAAACGAAAAAAAAACAAGTTTGTTGTATGGGAGCACCCTTAAATATTTATTTTATTTCATTTTTTTATTTTTAAAGTGATTAAACAACTAAATATTCTGTTAATATTCCAAGTGTCTACCGGTTGCCGTTATTAATATCAAGCCAAAAACGGGAAAACAATTACGTTTTTTGCATGTATGGGAGCCCCCCTCAAATATTTATTTTATTCTGTTTTTAGTATTTGTTGTAATAGCGGCCACAGGAATACATCATCTGTGAAAATTCCAAGTGTCTAGCTACAGACAGACAGACAGTGGAGTCTCAGTAATAGGGTTCCGTTGGCACCCTTTGGGTACGGACCCTAAAAACCACACGTAACAAAAAACAAAAAAACCCCGCGGCATCTCGGAGCATCATAAATCCATTTCATAAAATATCAAAGTGCGTTTACAACATAATCTGCAGAAAGTCGGCCATCCATTTCCCATGGCAATAACACACAATTTTCCACCTTTCCCCTTGGTGATAGAATCCAAAGAGCTGTTCACTCGTGTATCGCGTGAGTGTATGAGACAATGGATGTCATTAGGCGAATTATGGGGGGTAATGAATGGCAGGAATACGGGGAAATGTTAGGGCCCGACCTACATAGAGATTTGCTGCATGTCTTTGTAATAATCATCTTTTCTTTGAAAGCAAAGATAATGGACGTAACTAATGGTATTTTCTTTGGTACGTTGGTGGTGTACGGTTAGAGTTTTCATGTTAGGACAAGGTTCTGCAGGAATTTGTTTAAGACAGCGAGCCAAGAAGAAGGTAAGAGAAGTAAGAGTTTCATACAGATTTGTTGGTGTGTCTAAGTATATTATGTATGCTATAAATGGCCGTATCTTTACAAATCCGGTGTCAAAAGAACTATGCTTTTAAGCAAAATTTACGCAGTGTTGGGTCATTTTGTATTGGTTGTTTTGGACCCTCCCTCAAACATTTTTTGTTATTCGTTATGTATAGAATATACCTAAGACTAATACCATATTAAGCGTCGTTGCAAATTTTAAAGAAAAATCAGTGTTAACCTACATTCTCCATCTTCTCTACGGCATTCTCTTTAACCCTGCAACTCCTTGTACCTCAAAAAGCGATTTAGCTATTGTTACTTCTGTTCGTTGCTCTCAGAACTCCTCCTTACTGTCCACTTTCAAACTCTAAATTCTATGTTTATTCTTACACTGTCCAGGCCACTCGGTTGTGGAACTCCCTACCGATAGACCTGAGGCGCGCAAAGTCCTTGCCTATCTTTAGGTCTATGCTTAGGGAGCACTACCTGTCATCTTGCGTATGAATTTATAGTTAGCTTATTTATGTGTTGTTATGTATCTATCTATCTATCTGTTTAATGTTGTGTATGTGTATTGTATGTTTAGTTTTATTATTTTGATACAGCTCTAATCTACTGTAAAATTGCAGCACCTGCTAAAATGTATTCTTATTTCTGTCCATGTAAAGGTTGCCTGAAGAGATCGCTCTGAAGCGATAAAGGCCGCCTATTGCTTACCTTAGAAAATCTCTAGTATATACTTGTGTTGCTCTGTACTGTTTACTGTATTGGTGTGCAATAAAGAGTTATTGTATTGTATTGTATTGTATTGGTTGTCGCCGATACTCTTTCATTCAGTTATTATTCAATCCTCAAAACACTTCCATATTTTCAGCACACATCGCAAACAATTCAATTCCAATTGACACGCTATCAGGAATTCCTTAAAGCCACAAAGAACTGCATATTGTAGGGTCCCGACAATGCGAGTATTTGCTGCAGTTGCGGCGGAGCTGAAATGAAATGCAAATGCGGCGCCAGCGCCGGTTCCATTGTACCACGGCACCGGAGAACGCGACTCTCACGAAACATTACGTACGGCATACGACAGACCTTAATACACTAGGCTACAAAAATATTCGATAGACACTCGACGGTTTTAGGCTTAACTACTCTGCAATACAAATTAATGGAGGTTATACAGGCACGCTGATTTGGGGCAAGGCGGCCGGCATAGAAATGTTTTTTTTCGATGATTGTTACGCGATAACTCCGCCAATTGTTGGCCGGGTTTCAAAATTCTTTTTTAGTTCTAAAGGACATACTTCCGAGGTGGTCCCATTGACACCAAGTCAGGATCTGATGATGGGATCTTAGTGCCTCCGCTAGCTGACGCGGACGCCCGCCGCGTGCGCACGCTCGCGGGTCCCACTCTGGACACGCCTGCGCCCGCGCCATTTAGCTCTGTTCATACAATTTCTTATTAGACGGGCGTCCGTTCCGTGTAATCCGCGTCAGCTAGCGGAGGCACTTAGAAAAATCGAGGGCAACCCTCGAATTTTTAAAGCACACCTGTAGCAATATTGGCATATTTAACATCAAGTCAAGTATTTACATTCAGAAAGTATCATTTGGTGAACTGGGCCCTGATAAAAAAAGACCGTAGGTGCCGGTACTCTGTTATAAAATGATAAAACTATGCTGTGTTTGAGCTTAATGGAATCGTTGTGAGATGCACTTTGGCTACAAATCACTAAAAAGTATGTTTTTTTTTTAACAAAAAATGGAACCGACTTCAAAAACCTTGAAAATAATTTTCTACTACGTCTTCAATCACTCCTACTGCCTCAGCACGAGCCAGCAGGAGTGATTAAAGCCCAATATGTAGTATTTATGTAGGTGAAGTAGACGACTATAGTTCCTCCTGCTGGCTCGTGCTGAGGCACCGACTTCAAAATAGTAGAAAATTATTTTCAAGGTTTTGGAAGTCGGTTCCATTTTTTTTTTAACTGTTTTAAAAAGCACCACATGTATTATCACGACGCTATTAGGTACTTCGACTAGGTGGGGCGACGACATCGTAAGAGTTGCGAGCAACCGGTGAAAAGTGGCTTTTTATGGAGGAGGCCTTTGATCAACACTCGATGATGATGGACTGTCCCGTGAGCCCCTACAATGCGCACGCGGCGCGTCTTCGCTAATGCTAAGTGCGCACCGGCGGCGCGCATACATTTTCATATCGGTCATAATTTATGCGCAATTCGTCGCTTTCTCGTTTTTTTGTCAACAGACATATTATTCGATGTTATTCTAGTTTTAGGGCAACGAAGCCAATATGAAGATATTTTAATTGTATCAAGGTAAAAAATACTTTAAACTAAATGCTTGTTAAATTACTTGAGATTGTTACCATCTTTTGGGAACATTTTACATTTTTTTTTTATAATTAAGTTAGGACTCTCCAAGACTAGACTGATTAGGTTGTTATCGAGCGAATGAGTCAAATTTTTGGCCTCAACAGTACTTTAAATCAGGTGAGACGGAGGTCCATCGCTAGTCAGTTTATAGTAAACTACCTGGGCGACCGAGGTTCGTTTCGTTCAAACACGCGTTTTCTCTTACATAAGACCAAGCTAGATCGATTGTTCGACCCAGGAAACCTCCACATAGCACACCCCAAATCCTTATTGCCGTTTCTGAGATCCCCGAAACAAATACTTATACAAGAATGAGGGCTATCGTTTTTTGTCTCACTAGATGGCGCACTGTTGCGTGAGGTTTTTAAGTATGGCTTTCAAAGTCTGTTATTACGGGCGTGAAAACAAAGTTTAGATTAAAATCATATTTAAAACACCTTAAAACCGTACCATAAAAATATCGAGCATGCCACAGTGTTGCATAGTCCCCGTTTTGTTCGGAAAAAAGGGAGGAAAAAGGTTTCCGAAAGACAAAACTGTCTCAAAACACAGACATTCATTGCCCCGGAACGCATATTTGCCATAATTAATTTCAGATATTGCAAAATATTTACAAAATTATTCTAATTATAAATAAACCCGCGTAGCTCACCCAAAAACTATGAGATTTGACATTTCGGAGACCTCACGCTACACTAGCGCCTCTAGCGGCGAATTCATTCGCGATAGCCCTCATTGCTCGTTTAAAGGTTTAAATAAATAAGAGTTAGATAGATAAATATACTTAGCGCGCAATGCTTTGGCTACAAACGCGAAACGTTTCACCGCGAGCAGGCAATGTCTTCGCTGCAAGCGCGCAAAGTTTATGTGACGACCGCGATGTTCTTGTCGCGAGCGCGCAATGTTTTTGCTAAGAGCACACAGCGCTCCGAGCGCGTCATGCTTTTGTCTCGAGCGCGGACTGCTTTCGCCAGGAGTGCGCCGCGAATTAGCTCCATATAGCGCCGAGAACGCCATATTGTGCGAGTGTATAATTTATGGTGAAACGTAGCACGATCGCAGCAAAAGCGTCGCGCACTGACTTCACCATCCCCTTGCCCGTAAATCGCCAGCGTGATAAGGCTCTAAGCAACTCGAGTCAAGACTGGGTCACCATGGCACTATAACTTATATCGCTAAATGATGGATGCGGTACAAGACGAATGCGGCGGCCGCAGTACATCCATCACAGCGGGCTAATGGGCCAAGCCACATCCACGTTGGGAAAAGAAACGTAGCTCCATAATTTGTCCGCGTGGTGATAGGTACTACTGGTAAGCTATAAGTTATAAGTAAATCTCTGTGCACTTCACCATGATAAGTGTTATATAACATTATAAAACATTTGTTTTATAATATTGTATAACAAATTGTAAGAAATGTTATAGTACATTGTTTGTTTCGTCGGGTGACAAGCAAAAGTCACTAAGTACCAAATACCTACTTACAACAAAGCTCGTATCTCAATATGAAATTACTAACTAGATACGACTTTCTGAAGAGCAGCGACAGAATTTTATGAGTTTTGCTTGTCAGCCGGCGTTATAGAACTTTTAAAATGTTATATAACATTTTTTATACATAATATTTAAAAAAATACAAAATATGTACTTTAGTTTCCCGTTAACCTTAGCGGACCCCCGACACCGACGACGCTTAGATAAAAAAAATATTACTAGGTACCTAAACTAAATTAACTTAGGCTAATTTTGCGGGAAATCAGCATAGTCCCCGCGGGATAGGTATAAACGAATTCTTCGCAAATGAAGTGGCAGGCAACAGCTAGGTAGTGCATAATTATTTTTTACTTTTTAGTTGCCTTTTTTTTGTGGCGTTTTTTTCGGGCGTTTTTTATATTTTATGTATGCGTTTCTTTGCCGTGATTTGTTAGTTCCCAACGGAGCTCCGTGGAGTATCGAAGAGACGATTTTGACTTTGGTAGTGGCCAAATAAGTGTTTGCTTTGTGAAATCTCATTTCCACCTTATATTAGCGCTAATTCCTTATCCGTATTCCCTGAAGCAACACCAGGAGAACAGTTCACGTAAGTGTTAGTTTTAAGTTAGGTTAAGTTTAGTTTGTAAGAAAAAAGACCTGTGATATCGCATGGCAGTGTTATGCCCACTCCTGGGCTTAACATTGGCATTTATTGACACCAAGCAATGCCGGTTTCTGTGACAAACTAATTGGCGCTAATATCGTGAAGTCCGCTTTATTTATTTATTTATTAGGACCTTCAACAACAAGTACACTTTTTCATATGTTTACAAGATACATGTACAATCTAACACTAAGTGCCTCATCAGTTACAGAAGGACACCGCATGCACTATTTTGAAACATTTGATAACAACAAGTATTTTGATAATAATAATAACAAATTAGAAAAGAAAAGAGAGAAAAAAAAGACAACTTAATTTTCTCTAAAATATAAACTTAATTAAAAAGTTATTTAAACTATAGTGCTACTTATTAAACACTTTCTTTATAGATAAAAAGCTGGATGAGTAAAGGTCGACATAATGTTGGTGCTTCTGGTAAACTGCGAACATACGCGAAAGAGGAGTGCAGCGGCAATTGCTAGCACGGATGAGGGGGCCAAATTCTGAATGGCGTTGCGGACCGGGAGACGAGCTGTCGTAATCCAACAAGATGGAAGCACGACTTGGTTAAGATCGCGGCGCGGTGTGCGGGCACAAGACCGTCTGAGTGAGATTTGGGTCAGCCTATGTCCAAAGTGGACGTCTTTCGGCTGACATGATGATGATGCTGATACGCGAAAGAGGGCAGTGCAGCTTTAAATTAGTATGATGCTTACTTAAACTAAATAATTGAATACTGTTAATATTGCATGATCTAGGGGTTTTAAGAGGTACTCGGAATTTAATTTTCTGTAATAAACCGGGCGTCCAACGTATGTCTCTTTTTTTTTTTGATCCTCAGCGTCAGATTTGTGATTGGTTAAATATTTAAATGAGCCAATCGCAAGCAAGACCGTAACGTCAAGCGGATCTCTCGATACTAACGCCATCTAGCGGTATTTCGCCGGTCACGAAACCCCCATTGACGAGCCATTAAAGGCCGCTTGTAGACGTCCGTTGTTTTCACCGGACAACGGACCGTTTTTTTTGCCGGACTTGCGGTATTGTGTGGCTTACAATGAAGGTGTGTACATACATGCAACGGACACAAATGCCCGGCGACTTAAAGCTTGTGCACATTAGCGTTTTTGCCGGCGGTTTCTCGGCGCAGCGGGAACGCGGCGTGCACGCGGCGAGCACGCTGCGGTACCTCCACGAATATTTGCCGCCAGCGCGCCGCCGCGGGGACGCCGACCGTATATGTATGACCGTACGTGGCTTAATTGCCGCATCCACGCGACGACACCGCGGTGGCACGCAGGGGGCGAATAATCGCGGAGGTGCCCACAGCGTGCTCGCCGCGTGCACGCCGCGTGTGCGCCGCGTTCCCACTCCGCCGAGAAAACGCCGACATAAACGCTAGTGTGCACAAGCTTTTAGCCATACAACACCGCAAGTCCGGCAAAAAAAAAGGTATGTTGTCCGGTGAAACAACAGACGTCTACGAGCGGCCTTATTCTCGTAATAAAGTTGTTGATACACAGGCTTGGCCATGTTGTTTATAGCATAGGGCGTGGTCACAATGGACCGCCAAAGCCCCGGCGATCCATCATCCCCGAAAGCACTCATATTACAAAATAACCAAAATATACTCAAGAAAATTAGCGAGAGTACTTTGAAACTTTGCAACGACTCGGAAAACAATAAAATTGATGAGAATGTTATTACATTAAAAATAAGTAATTTGGACAAAAAATAAAGTACCTAAAGGCTAAACAAGAATATAAAACACCTGACGCGAGGGCAGCGCGTACTTCTGTCATATTGACAACGGTGTCGGTGATGTTATTAAAAGGAATATTTTCTAATCCTTCAAACTTTTTCATTGACAAATACTTTTATACAATATGAATTATTTTCCTTCCAAGGCTATGGATAATCTTTGGCATTTTGACGCACAAAAACACAAAATAACACTAAAGTACGACGCGGAAACAACGTTAAACTTTGACAGCAATAGACAGATGACATTTGAATTTATTGTTACCAGTGCAAGAAATTAGTTCTATTGGTTTTCCGCAATATGGCGAGGTTTTTTATAATTCTGGTCAGCCTTTAATTGAGTTTAATATAATTAAATCATATACATCAGCGTTACCACCTGTAATTCATAACTAAACCTAACTATCACCACCACCACAACTAGACTGACGCGTTTCGCGCTCAACCAGAGTTCATCCTCAGAGCACACGACCGTTCGTCAATGTAGTGCGGTGGTGTTGATAGTTAAGTTTGTGTGATTTGTGTCTGTTCTTACAGTGGGGTGAGTAATACTTCGCTCACTCGCCGCCACATAATTTAATATTTACACATATTATTATATATTATGTATGAGTATGTAACCTAATGTATGTTGCATTAAAAGAAATTAGTCCATATAAATCTTATACAAATTGAAGTTATATAAAAATAACGTTATATAATTTAAGCGTTATTACGTTTAAAAAAGTACTTTTTGTTGTTATAGCTCACATTCATTATATCTTGTGAACGTTATTAATATGAAATTAGATATTTTGTAGTTATATCTCGTGGGACGCACCCCTTACAGTGTGGAGGTGAAAAATCATGAACACACATTTTGTCGCATAGACATAATGTTGCTATCATAAAATTGCGGGCAAGCAAAATTATTGTATATAGTTAATTGACACAGACCTCTGTTAAGTACGAGCAACGCCTGATTCAATAAATTAAATAATATTAGAAAAATAAAAGTGGCCAACCATTCGAAGTTATCACCATCCAATATACCTCTCTCTCACAATACCGTTTTCAACCTTCGCCCAAAGGAAATTGTTTAACTTGAAAATCACTTTAACTTAGCAGACTTAACGGCCATTATAAGGTAAGACGATTTTCCCGTGAACGTGCCCGGCGCGCCGGCCCGGGGATTCCGCCGGCTTCATGCTTTACATTGCGCCGGAGGTGATGGCTTTTTCGCGCTTTTAGTACTGGATCATTGAAGTTTCAATTAAAACAAGTTTTACAATCTTGTATCTTGAGAACAACGAAAGTCGGTGATATTGTATATGCGCCAATTTACTATACACTGGTGATTCAGGACGTGAGCAGGACGTTTGATATTTCTGTCACGCTTTTGATTGGTTAAAAATCTGAATGACCCCTCTTTTTGCATGGGGGGTTAAAAACGTTCGAATAATACCAAAGTTCATCGAACTGATTCAAATACTAACCTTACCAGCAAACGTCCTATATAGTAGGTCGTCGTATTATAGTAACTTCGCCTTTGTACTCTTTTGTTTTGTTGTTTTCTTTTTGTATTATTTGTGTGTTTTATGTACAATAAAGTATTTACATACATACATACATACGTCCTAACGAATGGACACCGAATAAATATACCTAACCTTTACCCTTTTGCCTTATTATGCTAAACGCCATACGTTGATCCAGGATGAGCGGGTTCTATCCCAAACATCTTGTATAAATCAGAATCGGAATAATCCAGCGAATTATAATATTTGTCTAGAGCGTCCTCGAGAACGACTAGTAAGGGATCTCGACCAGTGCTTCTATTACTATGTAAATAACCTAGGAATCTGCCTGGACTAGAGCACACTTGATCAAAATTACGTTGCGTTTTTTAAAGAAAACTGTTAGAATTTGCGGAATAGCATATTCTAAAGTTCTAAAGGTGGTATAGGTTCCAGGTGGTAGGACCTTGTGCAAGGTCCGCCCGGATTGCTACCACTATCTTGCTCGCTAATCCTACCGTGAAGCAGCAGTGCTTGCACTGTTGTGTTTCGGCGTGGAGAGTAAGACAGCCGGTAAAATTACTGTCACTTGAGGTATTCCATCTTAGGCCTCTAGGTTGGAAACGCATCTGCAATACCCCTGGTGTTGCAGATGTTTACGGGCGGTGGTGTCCCTTACCATCAGGAGACCCACTTGCTCGTTTGCCATCAAAAAGAATAAAAAAAAGGGTAAGCCAGTTTCGTGAGCCCCAATTTTTAATCCCAGACGCAAAAAAGGACTGCTATATGTTTGACTAATTTCGATGTGGATTTCTTAACCGATGTGTTAAACGTGACGTTAACCAGCCAAGGGAGACCTAGTGCTAGCTCTCAAGCAAAGATCGTGGATTCAAATGTGGACTCGCACCACTTAATAAAAAAAAAAATATCAAAAAAACAAAACGCATATTCTGCAAGTACGCCGCAAAGTAAGTAGGTAATTTCTTCAAAACAATTACAATATAAAATTAAAGATATAAATTACATGAAAAAAATTACAACGATGTAGGTATTTTGTAGAAGTTAAGAAACTAAATCTAAACATCTTAACTACCTATTTCTTCGTTCAGTGGAAGTGTAGAATACATTCAACGTCCAATAAAAATCATAATCATTTAATAGTTTACAGCGCACTAGTGAAATCGTAACAAACATACACACATAAGCTCACAAACTTTTACATTTATATTACTTAGTCAGTTATCGTTATTAAATAATAAACAAACGCACCTATTCCTAACAATTAAAAGGTGTAAGGAAACCCACCACAATCCCAAAGCGATTTCCCAGCGACTCGCGGGCACTTGCCCGTTGCCTAATCCGCTTCACCTAATTAAATAATTTACATTTATATTGCGTAGGGTAAACACGCCGAGGACAAATTAATTAAACGATAAATAAATAAAGAACGTTATTTTAATCCAACATCAAAAATAACCCTTCGCTTTGATCATTTTGATTAACGAAAGAAAAAAGAATTTGCGTTTATCTGATTTTAAACGTGCGTAGAGAAAACATTCTCGTTTTTAAAGTCATTTTAGCATTATTATGTCTGAAAGTCACGTACAAACGTACTCGCATAAAAAAATCGTGTAAAATTCCAACTTTATTCTATTTGTTTTAGTGTCTCTTTGCAACTGTTTACTGTGCTAATCTGCTGCTGTGAATTGCAGCGCCTGCCGTAATCTAATCCTTACTTCTCACTGGTGAAAAAGGTTGTCTAGAAGAGTTCGCTCTGTAGCGATAAGGCTGTCTATTGCTTACTTTATAATTTATTCTCTGTATACCTGTTTTCTATATCGCTTACTATTGTGTTGTACAAGAAAAAGTTATTATATTGTATTCGTGTTTGATTCGTGTTAAAGTTTTTTTTTTTTTTTTCAAATAATGTTCTGGGTAGAAATCAGTTCATAAACGCGGAAGATATCCACGGACATACATAATAAAAAAACTATTGAATGGCGAACCTCTTACCATTGTAGTCCGTTAAATCTAAGTTAATCGTTTAAATTCATAGAACAAAAGATGTCTTGGCTATAGTAATTCCGTCTAGATAGTTTTAACCACATATTAGCCATTATTTAGAACGCTCGCCCATATATCACTCGGCGTAGGATTAGAGGTTTGGATTAGGCCGAGCGCTCATTTGCCTGGAGCCTATCAATTCCAGACTTCGCTATCGACATAGAATCCTAGATCACGATACGTATTTAGTATACCTAGACGGTTGTTTAAATAAATCTACGAGTATGTGGCGAATTAAGGCAGAAAAGCGACACTGACGCTGCGTCAAAACGGTACATAATGTATGACACTGCCATAGCGACTGTGATGCTGAGGCAGAGCGGCAAATAATGTATGAAGATGCCGCAGCGACTTTGACGCTGCGACAGAGCGGTAGACACTGCCGCAGCAACTGTGTCGCTGCGTGAGAGTGGTAGATAATGTATGACACTGACGAATAAAGAGTAACAGTCTACACATGTTACGGAACTATACACTGCGCGAAGCCCGACACGCTCTTGACCGGTTCTTTCTAAAAGTCCTCAATTGCCCGGAGCCGTGGTCGCTCGTGCCGAATTAAGGGCTTACACAGACGTTTCGTTACACTCATTTCGTAACACGAGTTGCATGAATATGCATGACGGGCTGATTGATTGCATGGATTGACCGTTGTAATGCGAACGTGATTAATTACATTGATTTAGATTCCAGTCGCGTGCGCCTGCGGCTTTGCCTAAACCTTGCGGGATAAAAACAGGGTGTCTCAGTCCTTCATAGACTCGCTGCCTTGAAAAACACCTTGTCAAGTTTCTTACAATACAGGATTCTTTTTAACAGAAGTTATTTCTGAACCGGGTGTATTTTTTTTCCACGTTCATACGTGTGGCTGTCGCGCGGTTAAGGGCCTTTGCACACTGCGTTTTTTAAACGCACTGTCGACGAACGTTTGTATTGTACGAGTGGCTGCTCAACTCAATGAAAAGAAAACGCGCAGTCAATGCGCGGCGGTGCGTTTAAAAATCTGTAGGCTTTAAGTAATTACGAAGAAAATATTGTGACCTAGTTAATAAATTTTAAATTTGCGATGATTGATCACAAGTACACGGTCAGATGGCTGCTGCGCGGTGGCCACAAGAAAATTTCCGCATCGTCTAAATACATACTTAACGGCAACGCGCCGCACTACGGGCGTAGTTCAACCAGCGTTTCAAAGAAATTACCTACAGATAAGCATAAAATTTAAAAAAAAAACGAATTGAAGTTGTACCCTAAGCACACGGCGGCCACGCCGTACAAAATACGCGTTCTTGAATCTACATAGGCACGACGATGTCTGTGCACGCGTCAATGTGTGCGTAAGATACACAGGGCTGACTATCGCAAGACCCTAATAAGTGCTACCAATGACATTTAAAGGTACTTATAAAGTATGGCTTAGATAATGCAAATAAATGCAAATCGTTAATGTTACCTATTTATTTAAACCTACTTAAAATGTGTCTGTCTGTGTATTTAAGCATTATTATTCTCAATTACAATAGATATACGACTACAAACTTAAACGAATTATTCGGTAGGTAGTTATTTCATGTATTAATCGCGATAATTTCAGAAATCATTATTTATTTAGAAAAAGGAAGTAGGGTAGGGTACCGTGACCATTTCGCAAAATAATTGCTCCTGAACTTAGTGCCGTGCGGCCGAAATACATCGCGTTGCGCACCCGACTGCTTTCCTGCGGTTTTCCTGCAATCTGCGCTTGAGGGGTGGGGTAACTCGAACCGGTGCGGGGCGGAGCGTGGTCATTCTGTACGTTAGTACTATTATATATTCTGTGCCCTAAGCACACTGTTTCTTTTTAAATCTGATCGGTATCGCTCATTTCTTCAATATCTGTGGCAGGATACTGATAGCGGTTGAGGGGCTAGTAGAGCTACGCGACGCCGCGCCGTGGCGATGTGGCCAAACTTTGTGTTACGCTTTACTTTTCTGTGTTTACTTTGCCCGAATCCATATTTCCCAGCATAAAACTTAACCGCTACACGCACAATGCAAACACTTAAAGCTCCCGTAAACTTTTTACACGGGAATCGAACTCTGTTACCGGCGGCAACCTCGAGTCGTAAAAATTTAAGGGCTCACCTCAAGAGGCCCGTGCCTCGTTCCCGATCCTTATTTATGAGGAAAATACCGGCCAAGCGCGATTCGGACTCGTGCGTCAAGTGTTCCGTACAATTGTGTAGCATAATGTTTTAATCTTTCGGGATGTTGTACTGCTTCTATATGCAAATGTACGCAGTTTAGGGTCTTTTTAAAAAGTTAATGACATAGAAAGACAAAATTTCATCCATCGCCCATTGGTTGTGCAGCATCTATAACAGCTGCTTTTATATCAAACTTTAAGCTTTAAAACAACTGGAAGTAGGTACCATGTTGGTTCTGATTCCATTTTGTGTGGAAACACCTTTTTAGGGTTCCGGAGCCAAAATGGCAAAAACGGAACCCTTATAGTTTCGCCATGTCTGTCTGTCTGTCCGTCCGCGGCTTTGCTCAGGGACTATCAATGCTAGAAAGCAGTAATTTTGCACGGATATATAAGTAAACTATGCCGACAAAATGGCACAATTATAAATTCAAAAATATTTTTTTTAGGGTATCTCCCATAGACAGAATGTGGGGGTGTTTTTTTTCTCTCATCCAACCCTATAGTGTGGGGTATCGTTGGATAGGTCTTTTAAACCATTAGGGGGTTGCTAAGACGATTTTTCGATTTAGTGATTTGTTTGCGAAATATTCAACTTTAAAGTGTAAATTTTCATAAAAATCGAGGCCCCCCCTCTAAAATCTAAACCGGTGGGTGGAAAAATTGGAAAAAAATCAGGATGGTAGTAAATATATCAAACTTTCAAGGAAAACTATAACGGCTAAGTTTGCTTGAGAATTATTAGTAGTTTATGAGTAAATAGCAGCCTAAGGTATAAAATATACCTAAACTTGGAAGATTCCGTATAAAATACGAAATCCTTAGAAATAGATCCTTTTTTTTTTTTTGAATTGTTTTTGCAATTTTTTCGTAATGGCTACGGAACCGGCCGGTTTTTTAATGACCTTCTTATCTTTGATAGCATTGACTTAGTAGTTTTTTCTCAGATACCAGAGTATAGACTTGAATTATTGATATTAAATTCAGCTTGATACTTACACGCGTTCCAGAAAATAAGGGTTTTGAAAGACGGACAGACGGACTGATGGACATAAATACAGACGAACAACAAAGTGATCCTATAAGCTTACCAGTTTTTCCTTTTGCGGTACGGAACCCTAAAAATATTCCTATAAGAATTTGTACCGAAAAGTATACCCAACGCAGCAGGGTAAGAAACATCCTTTATTTCTAGCTTGATAAAGGTCAGGGCGAAAAGGATTCTGTTGCCGACCGTACTTAATGTTTGCGAACGATTTTTTCCGTTTGGAATGCGTAATAACTCCGAAACAATTTTTCCGTGCGGATATACAGGTAAAAATAAAATCCGACATGTAATAGCTTTCGTACAAATAAGCTCAAACGTTACCGAAATTCTATTCGTTGCGTTTCTCGACTTGTAAACGTTTGCTGTTATATCTTGAAATAAATACCAATTAAGTGTAGGAATACCCGCCGCCGCCGCCGGCGTCGTAAAAGCCGTGGTGGCCTAGTGGTTTGACCTATCGCCTCTCAAGCAGAGCGTCGTGGGTTCAAACCCCGGCTCGCACCTCTGAGTGTTTCCAAATTCATGTGCGGAATTACATTTGAAATTTACCACGAGCTTTGCGGTGAAGGAAAACATCGTGAGGAAACCTGCACTAACCTGCGAAGCAATTCAATGGTGCGTGTGAAGTTCCCAATCCGCACTGGGCCCGCGTGGGAACTATGGCCCAAGCCCTCTTGTTCTGAGAGGAGGCCTGTGCCCAGCAGTGGGACGTATATAGGCTGGGATGGAAGTGTAGGAATACGGTAGGTTGCCGCGGGCAATTTAAAAGCTAGTTTTATATTGGGTGATTCTGAAGACGTGCGTGAGCAGGACCAAACCCTCAGTAATTATTAATTATTGACAATGAATCGTCCACAATCATATTTAGGTAAAACCCCACACCTTTAATTGCAGAGTGAGCATGCACTTAGTACCTACATAATTTAATATTTTTTGTATGCTTCATAAAAAAACGCTAAATCTTACTGATACTGGTACGATACGTACAACAAAGGTCACCGAAATGGCCCAGCGAATTAGCTCGTTGAAGTGGCAATAGGCAGGCCATATAGCACGGAGAACAGATGGCCGTTGGGGGTTCACGGTTCCAACCGAGGCAACTGGAGGTCTATGGAGGAGGCCTATGTCCAACAGTGGACGTCCTACGGCTGAGATGATGATGATGATGATGACTGGTACGACAGTAGTAGTCTACAGCGGAATCCGAAAGAGTCGGTCCTGCTCACGTCTCCCAGATCACCCTCTATAAAAGATCAAACACGTAGTGACGTGAAAACGACAATATAGTTGTGTAATCTTTGACATGGTTTGTTTTACAGACAACACTTGAATAGAATTTCGTTTAACAGACATTTTTTATCATATTATCGTATCATAGAATAATCAATACGCAGAACACTTACTTTGAAGAAATTTAAATCATTGTTTTTTGTTACAAATATAAATTTTTGTTTAGATATTCATATGAAAGAATAACAAATCAAATATTCATTATTCTCATATTATTTAGTTATTATAAAACTTACTACTAAGAAAAACATACAATTTGTTTTCTGATGTGGTCGCAGTTCTAACCTAACCTACTTTTCTAGTAGCGAGTCGTTTCTGACGAGGTCACTGTTCTAACCTAACCTAACCTAACCAAGTTTTCTGGTAGCGATTTCTAACCTATTCTAATATATTTTATCGAACAAACAATATTTGTTAAAAAGTATTCTAGAATTTGATAAATAATAAAGTGAGATTATAAGATTCATTGAATAGTTTTCTATTAAATATGTTTTATTCAAGCAAATAGTCGTTGAAACAATAATATTCGAAGTAAAAATACACGGAACAAATATAATATGAAACATTTTCTGCGAAACGAAATTCTATGAAATTTCTGTCTGCGAAAGAAGGGAACATCCTTTGGCATCAACTGCATAGAGCCTGCTTTACGCTCCACCCGCACTCACCGGTCGTCTGTTGCCACCAGAGATGTGCGAGAAATGTGTCTTTCATGAACCAACAGAAACGGTTAATTTACCTCTCGTACAGCGCATCTCTAGTAGAAACTAGGGTTGCAACGGAGGCCTTCTTAGCGGAGGCGGAGGCGGATGCGAAGCGACGAGTTTCGCCTCACCGGATGCGGAGGTTAAAGTGGATGTGGAAAAAATAGTAGTTTATGCTTTAATCAACTCAAAAATAAAAATAAAAAAAACTACCAAATCTCACTTGTTTTCGGCGTCATCGTGCATGTGACTTAAATAAACAATTACTTTGTACAAAATCACTTTAAAAAATCGCGGTTCTATCAAACATATATACATTACAATTTCGTACGTCCAAGCAACGACACAGGTTGATTCCTGTCGTGTGTTATTTGTCATACGCCCGCCCCCACCCCGACCGCGTTCCCGCTGCGCGCCGAGATAATGAAATGAGAAATAAACCTCCATTATAACTCCGCAAAAAAATTGCGGAGTCAGAGGCGGTGGCGGAGATACGATTTCTTGCGGAACTTCCGCAGTAACGGAGGCGGAGGCGAAGTTCCGTTACAACCCTAGTAGAAACAGCTGAGCGGAGCGGCGACAGGTAAATGAAGCGTTTCTATTGGTTCATGACTCGCAACGCATGCTCGCGCACCGCTGCTGGAAAAGCGGCACCTGTCATTTACCTTAAAAAAGGGATAGTCTATTATTTCTAGCTAGAGTTCACCCGTCGACGCATAAAGCCGGGCTTAGCGGCTCAGCCCAACGCCTCCCATATTAAAAATTCGCGGCAAACAAAGGAGTTATGGAAACCATAATTTCTCAGTAAGCCAATCCCAGTGATAGCGAGTCGCATTTAAGCTTTATAACTGTCTGGATTAAAGTCGTATTTAGATAGAGCGGTCCCGAAATATAAACCCCCTTTAAACGGGACCCTTGAGAATTTAAAAGGGATTTTTAGGGCTCCGTACCTACCTCAAAAAGAAAAAAACGGAACAGTTATAGGATCACTTTGTAGTTTGTCTGTCTGACAAGACTCTTTCTCTCAAGAACGCGTGGAGGTATCAAGTTAAAACTCTTCAAACTCTCAGGTCTGCTACAAGAAGAAGAAGCAGTGAAAAAAACATAACATTTAAGTCAACGTGATTTCAAATAAAAAAACAGCATTCAAATCGGTCCACCCGTTTAAGAGCTAGGGTGCCATTTGATTTGATTCCTAGAAATTTGTACGGAACCCTTGGTTCGCGAGACCGACACGCACGTAGCCAGTTTTTTATTTCTTTAATCTCTTAAATGTCACATTACCAGTTAGACTTCCTTTTCCCTTTCCACCCCTCTCCTGCTTTTTAAAATTTCGCTTGTGTGTATTGTTTCTGTCGCGGACAGCCTATTTTTGATCTGTAGTTGCTTAGCGACAACTATTAGTGAGAAAAAAGGAATAAATAATATGGAATAAAATCCAGCTTTTCCACAGTTTCATTACCTGCCATAATTTTGGTGGGAAAGCGTTACGAGTAAACAGTCTACTGACAAACGCTTTGCCGGCCGTTCAGACCAAAACAGAGCTAATGTAATTTCCACATGAAGAGATTGCTTAATAGCACTCGTATTAATCGGTGTGTATTCAATATTCTGTATTTAGGATGTTCGGACAAAGAGACAACATAGTACCAACAATTGAATAAGACTGGGAATGAGATTCCGCTGCGAATTGAGAAAAAAAAAAGGTTTATTTTGGCTCCATAAGTACCACCTAAAACTAAGACTAAAACTAGCACTAAAACTATGTTACTTGGTGATACGGCAGGATACCAAAAAGGGTCTCCACTCAGCATGTGTTGCCGCACATTATGTGCAGTAACGCTGGGGATTGGGAAGTTAATGTACACGCCATTTAACTACAGTACTGGTAATGAAATTGGTAATGGTGAAAAATAAAAAAAAAATGGTAATGATGTAAAGGGGCTGGATTGAGTACTTCACGCACACCACTAAATGCTGCTGGAAATGAGGCACAGGGACTGTGGACTAGTAATTTCATATACAGTAATGAGCATCAGGTAATACAATATCATAATTATTGAAATTGTTAATAGTTCTTTGCAATAGAAATCCTGGTCTGACTTGTTAAAGTTTAACAGTTAAACTGATCAATTGTTACCATACATGCTTTCGGGTTGTAAGTTTCTTTGCGAACAACTTTCCGCTGGCGTTCGTGTATTCACAGTGTATGGTTTTGTCTTTAGTTTTAAATGGGCCCAACTGAAAAACAGCGTTGCCGCTTGCCACACCATTATGCTGAGTGGGGCGCAATTTCTGTGTATCGTATACGTTTAAATGAATAAATGTTCTTCTCTCTTTCTCATAAGATTCTAGAGACTACTGGGGATCTATACAATCACCATTGAAATACTAGGAACGATGCACAGGAACTGTGGATTGGATACTTCACACACACACAGATCACTAAACTGTTGGAAATGAGACGCAAGGACTGTAGGTAGACTTAGAACTTCGCACATATCAATAGACTACACGAATTGGGACCATCACACTACTGGTAGGTAATGAGTTGCAGATATTGTGTGTTAGAAATTGGAATTCTTCAAGACGTTTTCACCAAAAAATTTACGATTTTGAAATGTGGTTTCGTAAAATGAATTCCACTTCCAGCTATGGACACTTACATTCATTACGGACTTAATGTATTTTTCTTGAAGCTGTGAATCCAACAAATGGAAGAACCGGTCCATTTCTCAAACTGTTTCCCCGAAAGTTCTTGTTCGCGTTCAGAGAACTGCGGATGTCGTGGCGCTCAAATTAATTACTCTGCTCAAGGAGTTTTAAGGACTGTGATCTTTTTGACCCACATTTTGTACCCAGAAACGTATATTAAGTAAGTAATGATACTAAACTCGCTAAATTTGTGGTAAAATGAGCTATTGCGCAAAAAAGTGCGCGTTAGAGTACTTACTAACTTGGGAGCACTATAAAATTATAATAGATGCCAAAATCAATATTAAATCATGTATGTAAAATCACCAATTTCAACTCAATCTATCTGTCTATTCAACCTGACTACAAAGCTTGAGGTCCCGGGTTCGTTTCCCGGCTGGAGCAGATATTTGTATGAATAATACGAATGTTTGTTCTCGGGTCTTGGACGTTTAATATATATATGTACATGTTTATCCGTTGGCTAGTACCTACCCATAGTGTACAGTCGAGTTCATAAGCTTGTGAGCAAAAAATTTATCAAAAATATCTGAACACGCTTCTACACCGTTAACAATAGTCGTGTTCAGATAATTTTGATCCAATTTTTGCTCACAAGTTTAGGAACTCGACTGTACAAGCTTTGCTTAGTTTGGGACTAGGTCAATTGGTATCAAATGTCCCATGATATTTATTTATTGTTTATTATTATAACCTCTTTACTCTTAAAGCGCTGAAACAGAATCGATCTTAACCATTTGGTATGTAAGAAAGAAAGAAAATGCGTTTATTGCCAAATTAAGGTATAAGCATATTACACAAGAAGGGTACCTACTCTAAAAATTAAGTTAACTTACTAACTATATGTAGATAGTTTGCGATCCTGGGAAGGATATGGGATAGTTTTTATCCCGAAATATTACATAGTCCTCGAAGGACAGTGACAAAGGAATTATTGACAATGGAACTCGCGGACAAGAGCTTGTAATCCTACTAATATTATAAATGTGAAAGTTTGTGAGTGAAATTTTGAACTACCTGATCTTTAGATGATCTTTATCCATTGCCTAGTATCCATAATGTACAGTCAAGCAAAGCAGTGGCTTAGAGTCATGAAATTTGGTATGTAGATAGCTGACTGGACATCTAGAATAACACATAGGCTACTTTTTATCCCGATATTCCCACGGGACAGAGATAAAATCTCGAAATAACAACCGCTGGGCTTATAAGTCATGAAATTTGGTATGTAGGTACTCGTAGGTTGCTGGACGTCTGGAATAACACATAAGCTACTTTTTATCCCGATGTTCCCACGGGATAGGAATACAATCTCGAACTAATAACCGCTGGGCTTAGAGTCATGGAATTTGGTATGTAGATAGCTGGACATCTAGAATAATATACATAGGCTACTTTTTATTCCGATATTCCCACGGGACAGGGATAAAATCGCGAAATAACAGCCGCTGGGTTTAGAGTCATGAAATTTGGCATGGGTGTTTTAATTTAACATCAATGAAAACCACGATGTAATTTTAGGGGATTCCCACGAGAATTTAATAAAATCCCAGAATTTCAAATCAACTGCTGTATCTAAAGATTTACGCGTGCGAGGCCGCGGGTAAACGCTAGTATAATATAATGGCAGGCAAGGTTAAGAAAAAGTTGATTGACCCGGTTGTGTACCAACATCTCTCAGCAGAAAAATTTGTATGTTTGGGGAAAACCTCATAGCATTCCTTTTACACCATAATCGGGTAAAGAATCTGACCCGCACCAGAATCAACAAGTGCGTCATTACTCGCGGTCGCTGACGTACACCCGGTCGCGCAGCTTATGCCCGCCATTCATAAAAGACGCAATATACAGCTGTAATAACATTTCGCGCAACCGTACGTGGGTGTTCAGCGAGTTTTAAATTGTTTCGTGTCGAGAAATTGTGATGTTTCTTCTAAATTAAATATTTTGCTGGCAATAAGCTCGGAAGATGAAATGGCCGTTTTTTGTCATTTCGTGGAACAGTTTGTGGCCGTAATATACACAGTATTTACTATTTTGTAAAATCTTAAAACATCAAGCCCTCAATCTCTCCTATAACAAACAGGGTGTTATGTTTTAAAACTTAAAGTCAAAGACAATAAATGAGTCCGTGAAGTTCCGGGGCTGGAAATGACGCACGACGGAAATGAGCGAGACAGAAGAGACCGACTAACTAGACGTAGAAAGCGTTGCAAAAATATTCAAAAACAAATCTTCATCAAAGCCAAAAGTAGGGTCAAACCTAGTAAGCTATCAAGTCAGTAAATTAGAATTGAAATTAATATACTATTTTAGCTTTACTTTATAATGTTACTCGATTATTTTGTTACTCCGGGCACATAATAAAATAGTATAAGTACTCTGGGGATATTATGAAATAAAATACATACATACAGGTCCAACTGAGAACCTCTTTTTTTGAAGTTGGTTATAAAACTTTTAAAAAAACCTAAAATGTTCTCAAATAGCGTCTTTGGCTTGTTTTGTTATTTTCCTTCGCCTTACATTGAAATTTATATCAATTGTTGCATTATATCAATTATTATATCCTTCGTTACGCACCGAATTTAAACTGCAACAGTCGGGACCCTTCCAAAATCGTGACCACCTCTAAAATTCCCAATGGGTCCTATGTGGACGCTTAAGATAATTAACAGAGTTCTAGACTATTAGCCTTGTTGTTTTCTTTTTATGTTTTTTTTTTCTTTATTTCAGTTTGTTTTACGTTCTTGTGAAAATAATAAGCTTTCATTTGGTATCTGTTTTGTTACAATAAAAAAACTAAGGTTGATTGTAACAATAAATAGCCAATCGTGATGACTCGACAACTAGCGTGATGTTGGCGGCCTTGGTCCGGTAATGACATCAAAATGCTGGTAATGACAAGTTGGTGTCCGGTCGTGAATAATGTGACAATACTCGTTTCCGGTCACGTAATTATATTTAATGTTCAGATATTTACTAGGAAAATTGACGGCATTTAATGTAAGTACTGCAGCTGCACATATTTTTCAGCAAAACCGATCTGTAGTTTTAGACATATAATGCAGTATCAGAGCAACTAAGCTTGGGTCGCTCTTTCGAGTATGTTAAATTGTTTATGGTTCCAATAAAACAAATTTTCAGAAGTTATTTTATCTCAATAAAAGTAACACACGCGCGAGCAGAGCGGCGGCGCGCAATGCGCGTGTTGCAGCAGCCGCCGAGTCGCGTTGCTCCCAGATGATGGGTTACGGATTACCACGAAACATGTCGAGCTAAACTCGATTTCAGACGTGAGTTATCCGATTCATTATTATTTAATTAACGTTTAAAATAATTTACATCTTGTAATTAAATCTAGTATAAAGTTAGTGTGTTTAAGTATTTAGTTCTAGTATTTAGTTAGTTACATCTTGTAATTATTTTGCTAGCTGTCGGTAGGCCTCCAACAAGATGGAGCGACGACCTGGTTAAGATCGCGGCAAGGCGGTGGATGCGGAAAGCACAAGACAGGTCTGAGTGGAGAGCCTTGGGGGAGGCAGTCCAGCAGTGGACTTCTTTCGGCTGACATGATGAATTTAATTGTACGCTTTGAAATAAACGCATATCATGAAATGCGTGGGAAAATAAATAAAACAAGAATTATATTACAAAAAGTCTGTGTCGTGCCCATTTTTAGAATAGGACAGACCCATCTTCCCCATGGGTGTCATAAAAGGCCGCTAGGGACTTAATGATAGAGTCGGCAGCAGCGTTCTATATTGCTAACTACAGACTCTGTACTCCAGCTTTGCGTTGCAGAAGGCAACGGGAAACCACCAAAATACTCATATTTCCCGAGGAAAATTATCATGAAAGTTCTCATACTTCTAAACTCACTGAAAAAGTTTTTTAAACCCACCCTATATAAAATGAGGTTTTAGTTCTCACACTATCATGGTGCTTAACTTAGCAAGAAAAAAGAAAGAACGTTTAAACCTGTACTCTCATGTCAAAACTCATCTGTTTTTCATATCGCGCTGATCTGAAATGCAATTCTCTCGATAAGTAGTTCACCGGCGGGCAGCTAATCACAGCCGGTCGCCACGAGGCACAACTAGCGGGGGGACGAGCGCGCATCATTTCCGTTGCAACAAATCGCATGTGGCTTCAGAGCAAGCTGTTAATGAGCTACGGAGCGAGTTTGAGCTGGATGAGTTCTTAGTGCTTTTATATCAAATTAATGGTTTGCATCAGGGTTATTTTGTGAGAATGATAGTTATCTATATAAATAATAATGAATAACTTCCTAACGACTGCACCAAATTGGATAATTATTTCTTTGTTCTGTTCTGTACTGAACAAGGTTTGTATTAAACAGAATTAAAACATGGAATAGGGGGAAAGCCACAGGCAATAGCTAGTTTAAAATATTTGAAAAATATCAAAAAACCACTAAAAAGTCAAGATTGGTTTTTTGGAATCTTTTTGTATTTTTTATTTCAATTCCAAATTTTTACTTTTACGGTCATCCCGTAAAACCGAAATTGAAAATACAAACTGAAATATAGATGCACAGAAAAAACAGAAAAATAAGACCATCACTGGGAATCGAACCCAGGTCCTCGGTAATCCGTACCGCGTGCTATACCGCTACACCACTGATGGTCAACGGTACCGACACAAATTTCCCTATGCATCTCATATCTCAGCTTGTGTTTCTTACTTAGTCACTTAAGCAGCGACGCTAGCGACATCTATGCCGTAAGCCCTCAAACTTTTTCGGCATTCCTTTGGAACTAACCGCTCACCCGGGACAAGAGATATCGTTTCTAAGCAATCAAATTAACTAAAAAGTCAACAACTTGAATTTTTAAATTCACGCCAAAACAGCTTGACATTGCAAATGGCATCTGGATATTGCAAAAAACGCACTATTTAATTTTTATCCTGATATATCCACGAGACTATGATACAAGTACGTACACAAAATCTCAACTGCTAAGTTAAACCGTGAAGTTTTGACATAAGTGAACTTTATACAATGTAAATGAATACCACGGTTTGGGAGTTCCCATGGGAATTTACATTTCCGACACGTCAATTCAACTAAAATAGGATAAATGGTATAAAAAACAAAAATACAATACAAACTAGGTGAAACAGTAACCCGTAACAAAGTAAACTCTAGGTTAGTTATTTAAAATTTAGACCGCCCAGATTTAACCGGTCTGGTAACCGTTATTAAAAACTAACTGGTTGTTGTAACAGTTCGATGGACATGTTAATTTAGAGTTCGCTAGAGACTAAACTGGAAATAATTAATATGTTGTCAACATTCAATTTATTTGCAGCGAATGTTTACCCCGCGGCTTTGCAATTTAAAAATAAAATGTTTTTGCCATAAACGAAAAACTATCGCCTGGAACTACTTAGTGTTTTAGGTTGGAAAAAATGTACGGGCCCTGGAGGCAAACTACCTTCAATAAGGAGAAAACTAATGTATTAATACTCTTACAGCCCGATTGTTCTCTAGTCCCAACTTTATAATTACGTTAGCTTTTGCCCGCGACTCTGTCTGCGAAAAATAAGTTTATCGCTATCCCGCGATACAATTTACGGGATAAAAACTATCCCATGTTTCTTCCCAGGGTCTCACGATATCTCCACACCACAGTTCATTAAATCGGTTCAGTAGTTTAAGCGTGGAGAGGTAATAAACATGCATAGTTACTTTCACATTTACGTACTATAACTAGTTTTTGTCCGCGACTTCGTCTGCAAAGAATTCTTTTATCGCGGGCCCGCGGGAACTTGTTATACAATTTGCCGGGATAAAAACTGTCCTATTTATGTCCTTCTGAGGGTCTCAAATTTTCTCCAAACCAATTTCACGATATCAGTAGAATGCTTAACAAATAAGCAAACATAATCACATTCACTTTGAGTAAGTCCCAGACAAAGACTTCTCTATTCCAGACCTTAATTCGGGCTCATAACTAAATTCAGCCGCTTGTGACATGCATCGCATGCACTGTATTATGTTCTATGCAAGCATTCGACGCACGTCCGTCTGTGGCACAGATGCTGCACTCACGAGCGACGTAAATCTGAGGCAGCTGCGCTTAACTGAGGCCATATGACGCTGGAAGAGGTCGAGGCAGAAAACAAACATATTCAATTCGAAACAAAAGACATACGTAGATTGGGGCCGTTACAGACGGTCTGCTTTCCAACCGCAACGTTACTGCAGTTGCGGACTGCCCATACTTTTCAATTGCAGTTGTCTCAAATCTCGGTCTATAGGTATGTTTTAATGTTTATTTGGGCACCCGCGTAATTAGTAGATCCTCTGCTTGAGCTGTCAAACCACTCGGCCACCACGGCTTCTTCAATAGAAAAATACTCACTATATGTATATCTACTAAGTCAAGTGTAGTTCCCAGTCAAAACAAATCAAACTCTAATAATCTGATTTCCTCAAACAAAGGCTTCTAGAAACGCATCCACGGAAATTGCATCACGCTCCGGTTGCATCAAGTTTACGTCAAGTATATCGAGTGGCATGGCGCTGCAGTTACTCTCTGTCAGACGCACGGTGTCGTTATGGTATCGCTGCGGTTAACACAAGGAGATATTCGCTCTCCTTAGATTTATCTGAACCAATCCATGTGTTTGAACAATGGTAAAGTTAGTAATGTTATGTTGTGGGATCGTGTGAAGGAAACAAACTTTAAAACAAAAAGTAAAAAAGTTTATTAAAAAAAAACTAAATGGAATACGTAAAAATGACAAATAACAGAAAACACAACTAGCACGTAGGCTCACCCGATCAAAACTCCCACTCTTTTACTCATTCGCTCGTCTCATTCACTCCACATTAGTCTTCAGTCATTCGGTCGCTCGTTTACATCAAATCATTCTAACATTAATCCACCCTCATTCCCACATGTATGTATGTATCATCATCATCAGCCCACAGCAGTCCACTGCTGGACATAGGCCTCTTCCATGGCACGCCACAACACTCTGTATCCAGCCCCTCGCATCCATCCGCCGCCAGGGTCATCCGTCCACCGTGCCTCAGGACGCCCTACACTACGTTTTCCCGTCCGTGGTCTCCATTCGAGGACTCGTCTGCTCCATGTATGTATGTAAACTCTTTATTGTACAAACATTGAGATATATGTACAAAGGCGAACTTATCCCTTTAAGGGATCTCTACCAGTCAACCTTTGAGTAGATGAGAGAAGCATTCAGTTAGGGACAGACAACAAGTGAGTTTAAAAGTTAAAATAGCTAGTGAAAGCTACAATACAATGCTTCAAATAATAAAATATACAAATCTATTTCCAATACACAAATGTATGTCAAATGTATGTACTGTGTCCTTCTTGTTTTTTTTTACATAAAACTTGTTTGACCCCTATCTTACATGATGTTAAGTGCAGATGGGGCCAAAGGTGTATTATTTCTGTTAACTTCGACTAACGGCTCAGTTTTTTGATAAAAATTGCAAAGTAATTAAGTTTTTGGCTAAAGCCATTTTTTTTCTACCCTCTGGACAAAGATTAATAGGACGTGTTGATTAGGGTACCTATTTCTAGCCTATGTGCATGTTAAAGCCATATAACCTACCCCAGCGGCATTGCCCCGTTAATTCAGTTTTTGAATATATATTTTTTATATAAATGTTGCTTACATAACAATATAACTTTATGGTCATTGTTAGGTGAAATTGTAAATTCACTAACTTGATGAGTGACAATGACGTGCCACATCAGAGAGACATCAAAAAACTTTTTGTTAAACTTTCTTTCCTAAATACGTGTGAATGAAAAACACTTAAAGAAAAAAAGTAAAGTTTTATATTAAGCACTTTTAGGGCCTGTTTCACCACCTGTTGACTAACTTTAAGTGTCAGATAAAAGTAATGCCATCTTTGTTTATTCGGACAAAACAAACAGAGACGGCATCACTGATATCCGTCACTTAAAGTTAGTCGACAGGTGGTGAAACAGGCCCTTAGACTTTTTTTTACGTATGATCTCGTTTTAATTAGCACTTCAATGTGGTACAGTCGAACAAATTGAATCATGACCCAGGGTGGAACCATTTAATAATCATTCTCACTATGATTTCCTTGACAAGAGTATGGGATGACAACATGACATTAGTAGCACAAGGTTCCACCCTGGGTCATGATTTAATTTGTTCGACTGCACCTCTATACTGTTTTCAAATATTTCTCAATAGGTACGTCATCGGCACAGTTTAGTTAAAGCCTTCAACTTAAGTTCTTTTCCTGCGTCCCTTTCTAACTGGCCCAGTAGGAACGAGACCGACTAACAAGTGAATAGCAAGCGCGCCAGCCGTCCCGCCCGCAATTTTTATCGCTTGTCGCTGCCAACATTTTCTTCTCTGATAGCTTTTAATATTCGATGCACCTGTGGCCGAAGGCATAAGCGGTTGACTAAGGAACTATTTTATTTAAACTTAATACAAAGTTTAATGAAAAGGAGACTGGACTGCTTATGTCAGCTGAAAGCTATTGATAGCGATGGTCCCAAATAGCCTACCTGGGTTCTAGGGAATGGTCATTGAAGCAGAGGCAAACCCAAAAGACGACGACAGAACGACTTGAACTCATGAAAATAGATTGGCAGGAGAATGCTCTTGATAGAAACGAGCGGAGAGAAGGGCCTTGACACAACAGTGGATACTAAAGTTATGGAGATAATATGATAATTTATAGTCGAAAGTACAAATAAAAAAAAACTGGATATTATGATGCGCCATCTCGTAGAAAAAGTGATTTGATTCGTAATGCTGATGTCGGCGTTTCTATTATCATTATTATTATCTTTAAGGGACCTTAAGGGCTTTAATTGGAAACTGCAAAATGACACTGCAATTACAATTATAATACGTGTGTATTATAGTGCAACATGGAACCTTTCCAAAGAAACTTTACACAGATAGGGAGAGAGAATCATTATGACACCAACTCTATGGTGGGTCAGAACTCGTCTCGGATAAGCAGGGTAAGATTTTATACAAGCAGCTTCAAATTAAAATTTATAATTACTTATAATTGTAGGAGAATTATGTCAAATATTCAATTGCAAACCGCCCCCGCCTATGCCTTGTCCAGCACAGCGTTGCACTCGTTAAGGCATATTTGGCGTAACGCGTTGCACCGCGACACTGCGCCGCTATGCCGAGCGATCCCGAACATTCCCGAGCCACAGAACACGATGATTAAACTACAGGTATTATTTGAATTCTTCAAAGGACATGAATATTTTTGAATTGACGCGTAGACGAACCAGTTCAATCGCATCACTCTACGGCCGAAGCTATAACGTACATAATACCATGCCGCTGTCACTTCAAGTTTGAACTTTTGTATAAAATTGTTAGAAGGCACACAGTAAAAACTGTAACACAGGATTGCTTAGCTTGCAATAGGTATGGCTAACGCGCCAGCTTGCACCGTCTGTAACCTCAGTAGTCTATCGCCTGCCACTGCAGACTAACAAGTCCACGTTAGCAATAAATAGAGCCCGTTGCAAGATAATCTATCATTTGGAACATCCCTGAATAACCAGTTAATAGCTTATCCTAAACAACGTTAGCCAGACCTCCCACTAAGTGGACTAACGACATAGCGCTGTTGCGGGGAACGGTTGGATGCAAGTGTGTGTGATAGTTAACTCAAAAGACAATTTGCTTGGCCCGCATGATTTCCATATGTCCATTTAGAAATAGGATCTTTTCTGGGCAAAGTCCACTTGATTTCGTTATGATTTTCTTAACGGTAAAGAAAAAAGTAAATAAAACGATTCCCAAGGTAAATTGTAATTTGGAACTGAAAAGACTCAAAAGCTCTCTACAATAAGAGTTATTAAAACTGAAGAGAAAAAAAAACAGAAGAAAGTAATCAAATTGCTAGAGTTCCCGCGAGACTAAGAAAAATAAAGCATCAAAAGGGTGGAATCTATTAGAAGTGTCTTTTTTAGAATAAATTGTGTTCAAATCTTTTTTCAGATTTGAAGTAAACCTTTTCTCAGCTAATTTTTAAACGACTTTTAATTGGAGAACTGGCGATTTAAATTACCTCTGGGACTTAAAAGAAACGAGAACTTCTGTTAAATAACGGAAAAAATCCTTCTGACACAGGCGGCGCTATGCATAGGGGGCGTGGGCCACAGCCCACGACCTCGCGGTCTGAGGGGCCAGCCGCCTCAAAGGTTCCTTGTTTTTTTGCTCATTCTAAAATCCTTCATCTAATGTGTGATGTACCATCGGGAATTGCATTGGAATGACTAATTTGGGTCCTGCGTCGCCACTGCCTTCTGTACCTATATTTTGGCGTCGTAATGATTTATTCACAACAACATAAGACACAACAATATACAAATAGACGACACGAAGGATAGAGTGTATAATGCAGTTGGGAATCGGACACGGGCTCAAGCCATCGGATGCTGAAGCATTAAAGCTGCTTTTCGGCCAGCGGTTACCTCGGACCGCTATACAGACCTCTACACACTAATAACTACTCAAGACTACATGAACGCCTACATTATTTTTAGCCTATATATAAAACATATATACACATAATGCTTGGAATACACGGAATGCAGACTTTGTAGGAGGTGGTAGGACCTTGTGCAAGGTCCGCCCGGATTGCTACCACCATCTTGCTCGCTAATCTTGCCGTGAAGCAGCAGTGCTTGTTGTGTGTTTCGGCGTGGAGAGTAAGACAGCCGGTGAAATTACTGGCACTTGAGGTATCATATCTTAGGCCTCTAGGTTGGCAACGCATCTGCAATACCCCTGGTGTTGCAGATGTTTATGGGCGGTGGTGATCTCTTACCATCAGGAGACCCACTTGCTCGTTTTCCATCCAGTCAAATAAATAAAATAATTTAACAGTTCCAACTGCACAAAACTACTGTGCAGGGGTTCAAAATTTCCAACAGAGATCTTTAAATATTCCGCACAAATTCCGCACCGATGTGGTTCTTACCCTAAGTTTATTTCAACTCTTCACCCCGCGCGAGACCCACGATTTTCAAAATCCAATAAATTCCGTGATTTTTCGCTTCAGACCCCTCATTACCCTGCGGCCCACAAATTGGGGTCCCGCAAATAGGGGTCATAACCCACGCGCTGTGATATTAGAGGCGATAGGCCGTGCGAGATACATTACTGTGTGTAAGTGATAGCTCTCGTAGCAGTTCCTGGATTTTTGTGTGAAGATATCAGTATTATAGAACTTCAAATCAGTAGTCCAACATTCTGGGGTGGGCACGGCCCACACAGCCCCCACCCCCTCTGTTGGAGTTAATCGATGACTTTAATAAAAAAGCGTAATTTTGCGAAACACTCGACTTTTAATGTGTCATTACACAGCAGATATCGAAGTAGAAGTGAAAGGCAAATTTTGACAACTTAAAGACAATCTTAATTCTAGTTATACTACGGTGGATATGTGACTTATTGCTAGTGGTTTAATTTAGGAGTTAAGTGAACTTCTCTTCAATCTTCAACATGCCCCCGGGCGTTGAAAGCCAGGCTTTCAACCAACATCTTTCTCTTCAGGAAGTGGGCAGATCCTTGAAAATGCTCTTCGGACTACTCCATTAGCCGTTTTCACGTCGGCTACCCTGTTGACGCCGTCTGGCCCGGGGTGAACAGAAATGATACGTCCCAGTTTCCACTTTAGCGGAGGAAGATTGTCCTCCTTTAGAAGAACAAGGGAATTCAGCTTCAAGGAGTGTCCACTGGATCGCCATTTCGTACGTTGCTGAAGCTCAGAAACGTATTCTTTGCTCCAGCGAGTCCAAAAATGTTGGCGAAGTTGCTCGATTCGCTGGAACCGAGCTAAATAATTGTATTTGTTGTGCTGGTAGTCACGCTCTGGCAGACAAGTGAGCGGGCGTCCGATGAGGAAGTGTCCTGGTGTCAGCGATGTCAGGTCTTCTGGATTTGACGACATTGGCGTTAGGGGGCGAGAGTTTAACACTGCCTCAATTTGAACTAGTGTAGTGTTAAGTTCCTCATACGTGAGATGACAATTTCCCAGCACTCGATTTAAATGATTTTTTGTGGCCTTAACACCAGCTTCCCAAAGACCACCAAAATGTGGGGTATAAGCCGGTATAAAATGAAAATTAATTGATTCACTAGCTGCACTTTCGGCAAGTGAATTGCAATTTTGCTTTAGAAAATTGGATAGATCATTGTATGCACCAACGAATGATGTACCGTTATCCGAGTATATATCGCTCGGTTTCCCCCTACGCGATACAAATCGTCGCAACGCTAATAAATAACTATTGCTCGTCAAGTCGCCCACTAATTCAAGGTGTATTGCTTTAGTACTGAAGCAAATGAATATTGCAATGTACACCTTCACTAACCTAGTACCTTTTCCTTGACGACTAGCAGAGACAAGTGGGCCCGCGTAGTCAACGCCTACACTGTCAAAGGGAAAACCACCGGGAGAGACTCGAGGCTTAGGCAGATTACCCATTAAAGGGCTTAATACGCGTCCCTTCATACGAGTACACCTGACACACTCATGATAACATTTTTTTGCCAAATTTCGACCTCCAAGAGGCCAATATGTTTCCTTGATTGTAGCTAACAAAAGCTGTGGTCCTGCATGTAACAACCTTTTATGTTCATGATCAAACAGTAATTTACTAAATCTATGATTAGAGTGCAGTACAATCGGGTGTTTTTTATCGTAGGGAAAAGTTGAGTTGTCTAGACGACCACCGACACGCATGATCTTTTGGGAATCCAAAAATACGTCTAATTTAAGTAACGGGCTCTTTTTTGATATACTTTGATTTGATGAAAGTAATTTATACTCAGGAAACATTTGATTTTGACATATTTTAATAATTATATTTAATGAATTTTGCAACTCGTTATAACTGAGACAGTGTGAACTGATTGGTTGTTTTTTACAAGCAAGTATAAACCGTAAAACATACGCAAACGTTCTCTGCAATCGAGTAAGTTTAGAAAACCGCTCAAAATCAATAATCGAATTCTCAGATAGGTCGTTGGCAACGTGTAACGTTATTTCTGGTCGAATTTCAGGTAGTGTGGTCAGATTATTGGTGCCTGAGATCGAAGGCCAAGCTGATGTATCCTGTTTCAAAAAACTAGGTCCTGACCACCACAAATCATTGGACTTGATAGACTCGAGAGTAGTACCGCGAGATAAATGATCAGCTGGATTCTGGGTGGTAGGTACATGCCTCCAGTCACAATTACCTGTGATTTCCAGAATGTCAGCTGTGCGGTTCCTAACAAACGGGTGGAGTTTGCTCGGTAGCATTTTAAGCCAACCTAACACTATTGTTGAGTCGGTCCAGAACACTGTTTTTTGTATCTTAAGTCGAAGTGAATTGACTATCTTTTCGTATAGATGAGCACCCACCAATGCGCCACAAAGCTCAAGCCTAGGTATGGTCATAGGTTTCAGAGGAGCAACTCTGCTCTTAGCCATCAATAAATGAACTGAAACAGAGTTTTTACTATCTATGCTACGAATAAATGCACAAGCACCATAGGCGCGTTCCGATGCATCTGCAAAGATGTGCAACTCAATTTGCTCATAGTTATCACAAACAACCCTTCGCGGCACACGAATTGTCTTGAGAATTGGCAGACCTGCAACAATCTCCAACCATTGACTCAACAATTCAGAAGGCAGTTGTTCGTCCCAAGACAACTTGAGCAACCACAGCCTTTGCATCAGCATTTTCATTGATATGACATAAGGAGCTAGCAATCCTAGGGGATCAAAAATTTGTGCAATGACAGATAATACGTCGCGCTTTGTTTTTCCTGCAGTAATTGTTGAGCCAATGGGGAAACATAACTCATCTGAGTCTGGCCGCCAACCTAAACCTAGCGTTTTACTGGGCTCTGAGATACCTATGTTTAAATCTACAGCAGGTTGTGATGACGTAACTGCCAATCGAGGGTCATTTGACTTCCATTTCTTAAATGCATGTTTGCTGCAACAAGAGCATCTATCACGCCTTGACGAAGTTTCATTATGTCACTTATGTCATCCCCCCCACTCAACAGGTCATCAACATAAAAATCGTGGATTATTATTTCCTTTATACGAGCGTCATCACAATCTAGACCAATTTGTTTAAGGCATCTAGTTGCCAAGAATGGAGCGCTAGCAGTCCCGTAGGTAACTGTATTAATTAAGTTGATATAGTTGAATGGGATCGCTTTCATTTTCACGCCAAATGATTAGATGTAAATTTCGGTCATCAGGATGCAACGTCACAGTTCGGTACATTTTCTCCACGTCTGCCGAAATAATGTACTTATGCTGCCTAAAACGGAGGAGAATCGACAACAGGTCGTCTTGAACTGTGGTCCCACCATCTGCAACTGATTTAATGACACACCAGAGCTCGTGGGACTACTAGCGTTAAACACAGCTCTTAATTTGGTAGTGGAACTACCCTCACGAATGACGCCGTGATGAGGAATGACATAAGTGATACCTGATTCAATTGGCTCATACTTTGACATATGACCTAAGGAGATATACTCAGCCATAAAATCTTTGTACATCTTCTGAAGTGCAGGGTTACGCTTTAATCGGCGTTCTAAGGCATAAAAACAATGTTTGGCTCGAATAAACGAATCTCCTAAAATCTGAGGGCTTTGTTTTAGCGGTATTCGTACGCAAAAGCTACCGTTATCTAAGCGATTCGTATGCTGAACAAAATGCTCTTCACATAATTTCTCCTCAGGAGAATAATGTGACGACTGAGGGCGAACTTCTTCAAGCTGCCAAAAACGCGTTAGTTGGTTTTGAATGTCATCAACATCATTGAATGAGTCGGTACTTGTACCTGTGAACTGAGCAAAGTTGCATGTGATCGAATTGGACAACGACATTGGACCGCATTTAATTGGGCCTGAAACTAGCCATCCCAGCCTAGTTTCACATAATATCGGTTTTCCATCGCCTAGTTTAATTTTTGCGATCCTAATAAGTCCCAAAACAAGTCGGCACCTATAATCAAATCCACGTCCGCCGGCGTGTGAAAATTGGGATCAGCTAAAAAATATCTGACGGAATATTAAGATTCGTCAGATCTACCTGACGATAAGGCACGTCACTAGTTAATGACGGCAAAACAAAACACTGAAGACTGGTCTTATATTGATCATTCAAGGATGTCATTGGCACTCGACACATTTTGCCAATGGTGCCAGCGTATTATTGATACCTTGTACATATTTGTCAACGAAGTCTGTATTTAATTTTAATTTATTACAAATTTTTCAGTAATTAAGCACGACGTACTGCCACTATCTAAAACTGCACGTACAATATGCTCGCAATTATTAACGTCGTATAGTTTTATTAGCGCAGTAGAAAGCAGTACGTCCTGACCCCGTCATGCCGTGCTGACATTGGCAGACAACGTCACGGGAGCGCCAGGATCGGCGCCGGCGCCGGCGGTGATTGATTTCTGATGCACGAGCTCAGTGGTCCTTTCGCCGCCGCCGTGCGATGACGCGTGGACTTGAGGATCTGTATACCTATCATTGTTTACAGTAGGTGTAGGCTTAAACTCCGTAATGTGAATCAGTGTGTGGTGCTTCCGTTTACATATCTTACATCCAGGTTTTTTACATTGTGTAGCGTAATGACCGCTTCGAAAACAATTGTGGCACACTTTATAATTTGATAATAATTGTAGCCGCGCTGTATTAGTTAACGCAAGGAATCGAGGACAACCATTCAAGTAATGATCACCCTTGCAGCTCGGGCAGGGCTTGGTTGGGGAGCTAGGGCCATGATTGTTGTTGTTGTCGATTCGGTTGTTACGGTTATCACGCACAGCGAACATAGATTTTATTTTATGTGAAGATTTATTAGACGAATTTGCTTGATTATTAGACATTTCTAAAGTTTCCAAAAAATCTGCGCGGTCTCTTATGAAAGTTTTAAGGGTGTCAAACGTTATTTTATTCGGTTTGTTTTTGTCAAAATGACTTTTTGATTCTTCCCACTCACGAAATGTTTTGGAGTCTAGTTTTTGAGTTACTAAGTGAATAAGCAAAGTGTCCCAATGTTCGACTGGCTCGCCCAGCGTCTGCAAAGAACGTAAGTGTTTGTTTACATTGTCAATTAGCCGTTTTAAGGATATGGATGATTCGCGTGCTATTTGTTCGACATTAAACAATGCCGAGACATGATTTTGTAGCAATAAGCGTTTATTATCAAAGCGTTCACGTAATTGTTTCCATGCTTCATAATTTTTAGCTGAGAATTCGATTGATTGTACGATGGCTGTTGCGGACCCCTCCAGCGAAGCCCTGAGATAATGAAACTTATTTATTTCATCTATTTCGTCATTGGAATGTATGAGACTAATGAAGGTGTCACGAAACTCTAACCAGTTGTCGTAAGAACCAGAAAATTTGGAAGCTGAATAGTTGGCAACTTGACAAGCTTGTGATTACCTCCGCGACTTCCGCGATCGCTTTCCGCGGAACCGAAATTCTCACCACCTCTTGAAGAGGCAGCCAGTATATCTTGTGCCTTAGAAAGCAGCTGATAATATTGAGACTCAAACTCAGTACGCTCAGCGATTTTTTGATCCATGTTCTCAGCAATACACTCAAGCCTTGTTTGTACCTCATCGTAATGTACATACAATGAGTCAATCTTACCCAAACGCAATTGCAATTCATTTACCTCAGTGGAAGTTAGTTTAGATGCATCCAAACTGTTTAAGTAGGTAGCAAACACCGTCAAACGCCCTTTATAACTTCCACGTTTTTTAGTTAAATCTTTTTCCTCGGCCATTTGGGAAGCTGGTGTTAACTCTCACCTGGAACGTTAAGTTATAATAACAATAAATCGTATATAATAATAACCAATATTAGTTTAAGCTCTAGTTAGGTAAATAGGTATAAGTAGCTTTAAATATATTTTTTTCAACTTAAAATAATATTAAGATGTCAATTTAGTATTTAGCAGTGTATTATAATGTATTCTTTTTGTTTAGCATGTAAGGATCTTTTACTAAATTATAATTTGTTTTTAAACTTGCTTATCTTTTACTTGGTTCGAAAAGATTTATTATTTATTAATTAGGCTATTAAATTACACAATATTTCTCTAATTCTGAATATTACACTGATTTCTTATGCTTATAAATACTTTAACTGCTTACCCTTATCTATTTTTAATTACCTATTTACTTATTCTTAATTTTGTTGCTTATTTTATTCTTAACTTACTTCTCTGATTATTTTCTGTACATTTGTGTTTTTAACTGATATTAAATTAATGGTAAAGTAAATTCAACTGCATTTTATTGCATTCTATTTACCTACCTGCTTACTAACTACGAGTATAAAGCAAAGTTAAGTGTAGCGTACCTAACTACATAAGCGGTGTGAGTAACTAATTATACAACGAATTAGATTACTAATACATTTGATAACTATATAATATAATGATACTCAATAACCGATACACTTAACTTAAATTAGGTAGGTATAAGTACATTTACTAACCTTATCAGTCGCTTTATTACGCTTAATAAATACCTGAATTTGAGTGTTGGGTGAAACTTAGTACCACTTAACACTACAAGAATTATTATTCTGATATTATATTATAGTCCAATAATTGCAAATCTCTGCCACACACGATGGATGACGCAACACTTTATTTGACTCACAAGTACTCGGGTGCCGCCTGGTGCAAAACTTTTAACTCGCCGGTAATTAATAATCTCTTCTTTTAATTATATTTTTCTGATTCTTCAATCAGGCTCGATGGACCATATGTTGGGAGTTAATCGATGACTTTAATAAAAAAAGCGTAATTTTGCGAAACACTCGACTTTTAATGTGTCATTACACAGCAGATATCGAAGTAGAAGTGAAAGGCAAATTTTGACAACTTAAAGACAATCTTAATTCTAGTTATACTACGGTGGATATGTGACTTATTGCTAGTGGTTTAATTTAGGAGTTAAGTGAACTTCTCTTCAATCTTCAACACCCTCTATATACGCCTATACGCCTATACAGGGTGAAATCTAGGACGTAATATAAAATTAGTGTTTCATGCTCAGTTAATGCTGGGTAATATAAATATAATACATTAACTCTTTTTTTTTTTTTTTTTTTTTTTTATAAAACGAGGGCAAACGAGCAGACGGTCACCTGATGGAGAGAGCGATCACCGTCGCCCATGGACACCCGCAACACGAGGGGAATCACAGGTGCGTTGCCGACTCTTTAAGGAATTGATAGGCTCGTTTTTTAAAAGATCCCTAAATTGTAACGCTCCGGGAATGTTGCCGCTGTAAGCTGATTCCAGATCTTCGTCGTGCGAGAAAAGAAGTTTCGCTTAAAACGCACGGTACTAGACTGCCAATCATCAAGATGGTGAGGATGGAAAGACAGACGGTTCCTCGAAGTGCGGTAGTGGAATTTTTTTGTTGAAATAAGTCTGAAAAAAAAATATGGTTTCCATACATTATTGAAATAAGAAATCATGAACAATGTTTGGAGCCGCAAATTTCAACGGACTTATTTCAACAAAAGAGTTAATGCATTATATTACCCAGCATTAACTGAGCATGAAACACTAATTTTGTATTACGTCCTAGATTGCTGCTATATGTGAGATTTGTAGCTTTTTTGCAGCTGTGGTTCCTTCCTACGCGGGCCAGTACAGGTTGGAAAATTTACGGCTACAACTGGTTTTTTACCCATTCACGCAAAATACTAAATGCCTTAATTATTATTAAAGGCATTACACACCGCGTTTTTTAATTCGCTGTCAACACGCGTTTGTATTCATACAAACAAAATACGCAAGCGAGTTGCATGGCTGCTTAATGGAAAGAACGCGGTGTAAACGTGCGTTTTTCTAACACCCGGTGTGCTAAGGGTTGAAAATAAGAAAAACATCTCTGTTCATTTCCTATTCTCCGCAAAACAACACCAGAATCAATAAGTTAAAACGGATTCCCCGATCATTTCGCTCCTGAACATCTAATCTTAACAACTATATTAACTTTAATACCCTTCATTTCAAAACGTCGTCCGT
>NC_133479.1:591570-595099 GCF_025370935.1 Choristoneura fumiferana
TTACAACTTTAAGAGAATGGGCCACCCGCGGCTTCGCACGCATAAACTGTTCAATCAGGTACAATTGAAATTCCGAGATTTTATAAAATGAAATTCCCAAAATTAATATCGTGGTCTTCATTGAGGTTGTGTTAAGAACAACCTGTCCAAAATTAAAAAACCCCTATCCCGTGGGAATATCGGGATAAACAGTGGCCTTTGTGTTATTCCAAACGTACCAAATTTCATATCGCCCGGAGAACTACTCGTATATCTCAACACTATTATTATCAGCCGTAGGGTCCCACTGTTGGACAATAAGCCTCCCTCATATACTTCCAGTTGTTACGGTTGGAAGTGGATCCACCGTAAGGCACTTGTCCACCGCCGACGATGAGCGAGAAGCAAGTAGAGCGAGTAACTAGAAACGAGTGGACGAGCAGCGAGAAGCGAGTGTAGTTTTGTCGCTCGGCTGTTATCGAGTATTCGCGTGCGACGGGCGATTAGTCGCTCCACTCGACTCGCTCGCGCGGGCGGTTGCCAAGCTGACATCGCTGAGCGAGTATCTATAGCTCAGCGAGTTTTATAGCTCTTGTCGCTGCGACAAAAGATGTAAGAGCGAGTTCTCGCCGACAGTGTGAACAGCCAGCGATCAACTATTAATATATGTGTCTCTTTTACTCACACAGGATCTTATATCTTTTGTTGCGAGAAAATAGTCGATAGCCAATCGTTTCCTCGCTGGCGGTGAGACAAGTGCCTTAGATAATCGTCCTCTATTTCTGTGTAAAAACACAGCCCTTGTGCTAAGCTATTAAACTATCTTTTACATAGTATTTCATGATCATAATTTCATCTTTATTTTGAAAAAAGATCGGAGAGAATTCCCTCGACAGCAGGGATCACAATACAAAAATCTGATATATTCGTTGTCGTTCAGATTACAGAGGTTACAAAAGTAACGCTTATATCATGTCAATAAAGCTGTTTAAACAGTCATCCAGACGAATTAAAAGTTTTGCATGGTTAAGTGTTCAAAAGCAATGAGGGCTATCGCGAATGAATTCGCCGCTAGAGGCGCTAGTGTAGCGTGAGGTCTCCGAAATGTCAAATCTCATAGTTTTTGGGTGAGCTACGCGGGTTTTATTTATATTAATTAAATAATTTTGTGAATATTTTGCAATATCTGAAATTAATTATGGCAAATATGCGTTTCCGGGGCAATGAATGTCTGTGTTTTGAGACAGTTGTCTTTCGGAAACCTTTGTCCTCCCTTTTTTTCCGAACAATACGGGGACTATGCAACACTGTGGCATGCTCGATATTTTTATGGTACGGTTTTAAGGTGTATTGAATATGATTCTAATCTAAACTTTTGTTTTCACGCCCGTAATAACAGACTGAAAGCCACACTTAAAACCTCACGCAACAGTGCGCCATCTAGTGACACAAAAAACGATAGCCCTCATTGAAGAAATTGCTTTTTATACCGTTAAAGAATATCTGGAATAACCAAGTAGCTAATCAATTGAGTACTGATATTTATGGTTATTAAATACATGATAGGTTTGTAATTTGACATTATGAGCGTATTTGTTTTGTTTTGTTGAGTTTGATTTAACTTTATTTTTTGACTGTGTTTAATGTATTTAAATTGTTGTTGTTTTATTTAATTTTTAGCTTTATTTAATGTGTTCTATTTAATTTAATTTGATTGATTACATTTTTTTATTTTTACCCGTGTGGTGTCGGGTTAGAACTCTCCATTTCTTCCGTGGATGTCGTTAGAGGCGACTGAGGATATAGATTAAGGTATACCGTAGGCGACAGGCTGGCAATTTGTCACTATTGTACGTTTTTATCAAACTTACCTAAAATTGCTAAAGCGGTAACGTTTCGTGTGCTCTGCCTTCCCCATTTATTATTTGTTATTTTTAATTTTGTTTGATATGTATTTTGAAATACATATACCTACACATATTTTAAATATTGTACACAATGAAAATGATAGACCACAAAGGGACACACCAAAACACGAATATCTTACGTATATACCTGTGGTCATGTAATAAACAATTTCATTTAATTTAATTTCATGAAAATTCGTCTTTTGACCAAGTAACAAACATATATATACATACCTACATATTATATTAGTGGTAGGTATAAAGAGTTACACACAATACATACGGCAATAATAATTTATTCTATTTTTTTCTATTTTTACTGTACATACAGCTGGAATACTTTTAACAGTACAAATAACCATTAGCGCTGTGTAATTGTAATGTACCCCTAATCCCAGAATTATAGGCTCTGTCACGATTCGACGCAGTATATGTTTGTAAAAATATTAGGTGCGAGTATTTACTCACTAGCTGTGTTTCCCATGATTTTGAAATGAATAATGAAATGATATATTTATTCCTATCAATAACATTTTTGCAGGTGGTAGGACCTTGTGCAAGGTCCGCCCGGATTGCTACCACCATCTTGCTCGCTAATCCTGCCGTGAAGCAGCAGTGCTTGCACTGTTGTGTTTCGGCGTGGAGAGTAAGACAGCCGGTGAAATTACTGGCACTTGAGGTATTCCATCTTAGGCCTCTAGGTTGGCAACGAATCTGAAATACACCTGGTGTTGCAGATGTTTATGGGCGGTGGTATTCTCTTACCATCAGGAGACCCACTTGCTCGTTTTCCTTCCTGTCGTTTAAAAAAAAAATAAACAATAAATTAGAAGTCAAATAAATTAAAATTAAATTATAAATAAAATGAAATAAGATTAATAAGATTGAGATTGATATTTTTTTTGTCTGCAAACAATTAGTTTACCGTGCGCCCTCAAAAAATATACAATTTTTCGGGATTATTTATCTCCTTTATATAAAGGCGCAGTTAATGTTTCCAAAAAACCGGACAAGTGCGAGTCGGACTCGCGCACGAAAGGTTCCGTACCATCTATACATAAAAAAACGGCAAAAAAATCACGTTGTATGGGAGCCCCCCTTAAATGTTTATTATACGCTGTTTTTAGTACAGTTTTACATAATCTGTGAAAATTTTAACTGCCTAACTATCACGGTTCATGGATACAGCCTGGTGACAGACGGACGGACGGACGGACAGCGAATTCTTAGTAATACGGTTTCCAATTTTACCCGTAGGGTACGGAACCCTAAAATATTATTTACTAGCTAACTGTGTTGCCCGTGACTTTGTTTGCAAAGAATTAGTTTATCGCGCGCTCGCGGAAATTATACAATTTTCCGGGATTATTTATCTCTTATACCTTTAAACGAGCAATTTTTGTATAGACGACCGGATGGCCTAGTGGTTAGAGAACCTGACTATGAAGCATGAGGTCCCGGATTCGATTCCCGGCCGAGGCAGATATTTTTATTAAATAATACGAATGTTTGTTATCGGGTCTTGGGTGTTTAATATGTATTTAAGTATGTATTTATCTATATAAAGTATGTTTACACGTTGCCTAGTATCCATAGTACAAGTGTAAAAATGGGTGCCCGAAATGAGAGATAGGTTGGTTTTT
>NC_133479.1:595199-621820 GCF_025370935.1 Choristoneura fumiferana
GAATAGATAGATAATTATATTAAGCATCACCAATTCATTACTATTTTTCTGCCATAAGTACAAGTTTGTCATGAGCTTTAAACATTAAGCTATATAAATCTTTCCCAAACACCAAATAATGATCTGATTTACTGACTTAGAGAAATCCGATAAAATTCCGGCGAAATGATATTCAATATTACCCTCACGTATTCCGTTACTTTTAGATTCAATTCCCTTTTCAGCTAGTTTTGTCGGATAAATGGTCGGCCATAATTTATTCAGCCCACACCTTTCGCCGTGTATCCAGCGTATCAACTCAAGGGTTAGGGTGCCTAGATCGTAACAATACGCTAATTGAGATTGAATGCGTTTGTACGCGTGATATAGGGCTTTTTAACACACAATATTTTTATTTTTCACCGCCATTCTTCGGAAGAACTAGTACCGACATAGCTGGAAAAAAATGCAAGTTTAAGTGGCGATGGGCGGGCATATCGCTCAATAACAGATAGCTTGGGGGAAAAAAGACCTCGAGTGGCGACCGGCGAACCGGAAGACGCAGCGTTGGCAGGCGGCACTAGGTGGGCTGAGGACATCGTGAGCGTGGAGGAAGTGGATGCAAGTTATTGAAGCGTTCTTAGGGGGAGGCCGTTGGACGTCTTCGACTGATAGGTGATGATCACCATTTTATTTTATACCGTGTGGGATGTGAGCAAGTCTTAAAACATGAATCGTTCTCGTCAAACAGCAGTGCAGGTGGTAGACCTTGTGCATTGGTCCGCGGATTGCTACCACCATCTGCTCGCTTATCCTGCGTGAAGCAGCAGTGCTTGCATGTTGTGTTTCGGACGCGTGGAGAGTAAGACAGCCGGTGAAATTACTGGCCTTGAGGTATCCCATCTTAGCCTCTAGGTTGGCAACGCATCTGCAATACCCTGGTGTTGCAGATGTTTATGGGCGGTGGTGATCTCTTACCATCAGGAGACCCACTTGCTCGTTTGCTACCCAGTCGGAATAAAAAAAAAAAAAAAACTGAGTAAGACTATTTATTTGCGAACGACATTAGTTCAGCGACTTTTAGCTCGCACAACCAAATATGAAAAGTCTGAAATCTTAATTTTTTATGTCAAATTCAAATTATTTATTCAGTAAATAGCAGCAATGGGCACTTTTACACGTCATTTTTTAAACTACCGCGCTTTCGGAAAGACCATCATTGCCAAGAAGAATGCGCCGCAAGAAACTTGTCTATCTGTCTAAGTTAGTAATCATCTAAATTATCCCACACTGCGTACATTTGCTTGAGATAGCCCATATTCATAGATAGGTACCTACCAATTTCTACGGAACCCTCGGTCGCTAGTCCGGCTCGCACTTGACCGTTTTTAGTATAGCTGGAAATATACATATGTCAATTATCATAATATATTGGGATTTCAAAGAGCCAGATATGTGGCCAAATCGACGTAGGTACGGATCAGTTTCATACGACGTATTTTATTAAAAAAAAGAGAAGCTGTCCAAAACCACCTAATCTACCCATTACCCGCCTTTCTGAATATTTAACGCGCATCCTTTTTACTCATTCCCAAAAACTTTTTCCTGTAATTCGTATTATTAATAATTCCAATCTTCAAACGTTTTTATGAATTTCGAAATAACCCGCGTACTTCATTACAAAGAAAGGTAGAGCCGTAATAAAACGCATAAAGTGTGGAGTTAGGCGAAATAATGGCAAAACAATGCCGGCTGCAAATTTATTTATTATCTTGACCCCTGTTCTCTGTGTTAGGATTTGGGCGTCGAAAAAAGCGAATTCAATAAAGTAAAACGTTTATTCTGTAGATACAAAAGGCTACACATCGCTTTTTTATACTACCTTCCAGCTTTTTATATCACCCACCATTGCCAAGATGAATGCGTCGCAAGAGACTTGGCAGAAAGTTTTTTTTTCGAAAAGATAGGTACCACACAAGATTTTTCAATAATTATTATTTGCTGTGATTTTTAGCATCGGAAAAGTACATTAGAGAATTTTAAAAAGAAGCACGATTGTTTATTAATAATTCTGGTGGATCGATTTTTAGTGTTCCGGAGCCAGTAGATGGTATTTTACTAGAAAACTTCAAAGTACCATATTGTTATTTTGAAGTCAAGCGTTTTTCGCGAACTTCTAAAATACAAGTACGAGTAACAATAATGTTGATGTGCGATAATATTATTCATGACGATAATGTTCTTATATTTATACATTTAAAAAAGTACCTGTTTTACAATTTACGGTTACGTTAAATACCGTCACATCCTAGTCACATCTAATTAAACATGTTTTGACGTATTTAAAAATACCCTAATATACCAACCAAAAGGTTTTTCCCCCGTCGCTTACGTCAATTTATTTGCATTTTTTTGTAGTTAATTAATACAATAAAATGACTCTATATTGTACAATAGAGTGAGAAATTACATAGTGTAAGTAATAGGCGGCCTTATCGCTCAAGAGCGATCTCTTTCAGGCAACCTTTTACAGAAAGTAGAAGGACTAGTTTACAGCAGGTGGTGCATCAACAGTAATATTTGCCCTCTTACGGCAAATTGTGTAGTTGAAGACATTCTCCATCAGATGGTATAAATAACTCAGAAGTGTTGTTTTATGATGATCTTAGAATCACAATAAAATAGGTATTTTTCTTTCTTTCACAGGTTCTCTGGCCCCACTCTCTCTCTCGCTCTGGCTCTAAAAATTAATCAAGCCATGAAACGAACAAACTTCCGATAACTTCCACAAAAACTGTGAAGTCCGCAGTTTCCGCGAACGCGTCCAAGCCCTTTTTTAATTACTTACGTCCAGGTTTGAGGCTTTGTTAAATGACGAGTTTCATGTTTGTTGGTCGCGGAATTCCTGTTTGACAATATTACGGAATTTTTAATGGCTCTGGGGTTACACGCGTAAGCGATGAAGAAATAAAAGACAGTAAAGTAGGGTGGTTTGGCGTGGTGAGATGTCACACAGACGCGTTCACGATTTGTAGCGGGGAAGCAAGGAAAATTGTTTAAAATAATTAATTAAAACAGATGCTTTTGATACCAGTTGCAACTTGCACATTCGTGCACATTAATGCACAAATAAATATTTCTGATTTCTGCAATATTCCGAATTTCTGATACTGTATTTTAATTTAATATTACAAGCTTTTATTTAGTTTCACCTGTTCCGACGTTTGTCATCAAATCTTGCAAGATAAATTCGGCCAACTTCCAGTAGTCGGATTGAATTGAAATTTGGCATACTTATGTAAAGTTGGTAGTGCCATCCTGGTTTCCAGCAAGGATCGTCTCCGCGGGATGGAACTCTTCAACGGTTAACGGCATCGACTTGAAATTAGGTATGCAAATGTAGTTTGGGTGACAATGCAAGTACAGTCAGCAAAAAAGATTGTATTAAAAATGAAATTTTTACCAAAACCGCATTTGAATTTGGTATAAAAAAATACAACTGACTAGAAACTTCCATCAAACTTAACAACGCAAAGAGAGTGCCCAAACGCCCCATTTGTATGCAAAATTGTCTCCACCAGGCACCAGTGGGAGATCGAGCGTGAATAAGCGAAAAAGCGCGAACCATTGATCAATCGGCTCGTCCATTACGATACATAATAAAGCGTTTACAATATATTATGTTAACGGCGTTGATGCGGAAGGAAATGTACTGTATAATGGTTCGCTGTATTTATGTGCTCTCGACTGTACTCTGGAATTGTATCATTTGCTTGAACTACAACCTTTTTAACACAATTTATTGAAAGCGTTGAATTTATTGAGAGATGAGGAGATACGTAGAAGAACAAGAGTCACCGACATAGCCAAGCAAATTAGCTCGTTGAAGTGACAATGGGCAGGCCATATAGCACGGAGAACAGATGGTCGTTGGGACCAAAAGGTTCTCTAGTGGAGACCGCGGCAAGCGCAGCGTAGGACGTCGACCAAAGAGATGGACGGATGAGCTGGTTTTAGTCGCGGGTTCACGGTGGATGCAAGCCGCTTCCAGCCGAGGCAACTGGAGGTCTATGAGGGAGGCCTATGTCCAGCTGTGGACGTCCTATGGCTGATATGATGATCATGATGATGATTGAAGGCGTTACGTTGCGGAGGTCCATGTCAAATGAAAAAACTATAAATAATGAAGATTAGTTTTTGGAGTCTTTTTGTTTTTGATTCTTGGAGGTTTTGAAGGGAAAATTTGATGTCTAAAACGTCTGTCTGTATCTTATATTTGCATATAATCCTCCGAAAAATCAATGAAAACACGAAATAAATGTTGGTAGAAAGTAGATCTATGCTACCCCTAATTTAACGCAACTGAATCCGCGGGCGAAAGCTAGTTGGTAGTTGTATATTGAAAACCTTGTTTAAAAAAGCTGCCAATAGTATGTTTGCAATAGAAACTCATCAGCGTCCGCGGTCGTGCGCCCGTGCGGCTGATTGGCTGCTGCGAGCTCAGCCTGCCCAACAAGCCAGCCTTTAGAAAAATGTGCCTGAATTTGTATATGTATTATACGAGTATTATATGTACGCAATTTTAGGTTTTAAGTTTGACGAAAACGGTACAATAGTGACAGGTTGCTAGCCTGTCGCCTACGGTATACGGTAAATTGCTAAAAGTGGCTCCGAAGCGGTAACGTTTTGTGTGCTCTGCCTACGCGTGATGTTTGTGTGTATATGTACGTATGTATTTATCTTAATATGTGAAAACGGTAGAAATAATAAATGCTCACCAAGTTTTGGATTTATACACTTTTTAATATAATTTTAACTGACACAAACACACAAGCAAAACTAACATATATAATAAAACAAAAGCTGTAAAAATAGACATTAAAAAAGACTACAAAAACATGTAGTATTGTTTTTGTTTCTCCTGTATTTTTATTTTCAATTTGACGTATTTGTATTGATTTCTGTGTCCAAATAATTTTGTCAGGGACGGATAGTTTTGGATTTATACACTTTTTAATAGATTTTTAACTGACAAAACACACAAGCAAATTGACAGCGGTAAAAAGACCGTAGTATTGTTTTTGTTTCTCCTGTATTTTTTTTTTCAATTTGACGTATTTGTATTAGTTTCTGTGTCCAAATAATTGTCAGGGAGAGATGGCTTTTAAGCGGTAAGACCGAATATTGTCTACTTGGCCTTTATATAAAATTATTGTACATACTGATTTGTGGTGTGCAATAATAGTACATTGTTGTAGAGGCTGGAAAGTAAGCAGTAGATGAACGAGTTAGTTTGAAGGCCGATCCGAAGGGGAGGCCATCGATAATACGAGTTTGAGTTCATATATTGCACTTTTGGCCGAAACTAAACATTGTGCTTTTCACGATCACTGCGAGGAAATAAAAAACATTTATTACAAAACAAAAAATAACAATCCTAAGGCACTTGTCCCACCGCCGACGATGAGCGAGAAGCAAGTAGAGCGAGTAACTAGAAACGAGTGGGCGAGCAGCGAGAAGCGAGTGTAGTTTTGTCGCTCGGCTGTAAGCGAGTGTTCGCGTGCGACGGGCGATTACTCGCTCCACTCGACTCGCTCGTGCGGGCGGCCGCCAAGCTGACATCGCTGAGCGAGTATCTATAGCTCAGCGAGTTTTATAGCTCTTGTCGCTGCGACAAAAGATGTAATAGCGAGTTCTCGCCGACAGTGTGAACTGCCAGCGATCAACGCGTCTCTTTTACTCACACAGGATCTTATATCTTTTGTTCGTTTCTTGAGCGAGAAAATAGTCGATAGCCAATCGTTTCCTCGCTGGCGGTGAGACAAGTGCCTAAGACTGGGTTGCTCCCGGCGATTTTGGCGATTTTAGTTTTTCTTTTGTGACATATAATTATTTTTTTAAACGAGTCCGTTCTTAGTGGCCAGTACCCAAAACGTTTTATAAAAAAAATAAAAGTCCTCTTGTCCGACATCCTCGCATGTATACTCGCGAACTGAGCAGCCGGGTTCAGCCAGTGCAGTGCAATGTGCAGCAGGCTTAAAAAGTTAATGCTGTGGCATTTTTTTCATAGTTAGAAAAATCAAAGAATTTTATAAGTAGGTACCTACACATTATGCGTTTAAAACAAAAACACCTAAAAGTCATAAATGACGCATTCTCATTGATCAATTTAATTTGGCATGCAATGAATGAATACGCAATACATGAATATTTTAAGGTTTTGAATCTTTGATCCTGGACGCATGTTACATTCCAAGAAAACCATTGTGAGTATAGAGCCAGAGTAGCTCTACTGAATTTCTCTTGGTATAGGTATTTGACAGGTGTATTCAACTAAATGCAAATTCTTCGCCGTCCTGCCGGCAACAGTTACAAACGCACCGTAGCCGATATTGATGTGTTTCCGAACACAATAAGACCTGCACAAAGGTCTTTGCCATTTTTCTCCGCGGGGACGCGTCCCTACATCAATCAATTACATTTACGTAGTGATAAATACGATATAAATACTCTTTAGCGTCAGATCGGCATTTGCTATTTTGGTGCTTTTTAGGATTCCGTACCTCGAAAGGAAAAAACGGAACCCTTATAGGATCACTTTGTTGTCCGTCTGTCAAGACCCTAGAAATTTATATCAATACTCGGGTCTACTTGGAGCTGTGTAAAAATTTATGCCGCAAATTTCCGCAAATTTTCGAAACTCGCAAGGGAATCAAAACCTACAGGGTACTTCCCGTGAACTCAGAATCTTGAAATTTGGTACGAAGCAACGTCATATAGCACAGATAAAGGAAAAATTGCGAAAACCGTAATTTTTAGTTACATCACATAATAAAAATAAAATATTTATACGGAACCCTCGGTGCGCGAGTCCGACTCGCACTTGGCCGGTTTTATATTTTATATTCAACCGATTTTTCTCGCATTTTACGATCCCTGAATATTAGTAATATAACCAACACATTTTGTTTGCAAACCTATTCAGGGCACTATAGGCAGCGGTACTAAGGCAATTCACATTGTTCAGTTCTATTTCTCAAAAATTACAGGCGCAAAGCCCGGGTGCATCGCTAGTATATGTATCATATTAAACCGTCCGTGAAAAATTATCTAACTAAAGGTGATCACCGCATTTGAATCTGTCACTTGGTTCAAAAGATCTAAGCGTACAGCCGGCGGGAAATGACTTTAAATATTTTATATTATGTAAAGATAAAAGAGATCCCTATTTCTGTGTACAGTTTAGGTCAAAGATAATCTTTCCAATTACTAAATGCGGTACTAATTTTTCCACAGCCACGCAAAAGCTATAGTAAAGTGTAAACATTGTTTGACCTCGATCGTACCGTTCATATTTTTAAATCTTTATCCATAATAAATACTTCGGTGTAAAATCGCAGTTATTTGTAACATTCTCCGTCGCTTTTTTAAAACCCACGTGATTTTATCACGTCTCCCTACCACCGTCGTCGATAAGAGACTTAAGATTATAAAAATTCTTATAGCACCTTGTAAAGAGCAGTCAAAGTGCTCGTACTTTGCAAGTGCTCGGGAGTCCCCCCCCCTTGCGTAAATTGCTCAAAGTACGGGACAATCAGTGATCGTATGGCCTAATGCATAGTCCAGAGTAAGCAGGGCGAGGCATAACGTGAGAAACGATACCTCAATGTTACTGAATAAACCAGCCTCTACTGCAAGTGTCAATTAATGTACCTATACTGAAAATCTCAGAAACCTGAACAGTACTTTTTTTTTTTCATTAGGTTTATTATATTTGTTTTAATTTTTTTTTGTTTTATTCGACTGGTTGGCAAAAACATCTGCAACACCAGGGGTATTGCAGCGTGTTGACGTGTTTTAAAATACTTCAATAACTTCAAAAAATTTTCATATATTTTGCTAAATCAGTAATTCTACTGGATTTCTATCCTACCTTTAGTTAGTTGCACTTCGCCGGTTTTAGAAGAAAATCAAACTGAGTTGTACTATTACTTATTCCGTGGTGACACGAAAACGGCCAGTGTATGTTACGGCAAGTATTATGTAACCGACTCTTTTCTCAATATGATGACTACTTTCAGATTTTCAGTAATTTAATTAACAACTTATTATGTTTGATGGCGTTAGATATTTCAACAGAAAACAAGGCAGATTCCTCGAGCTAGTCCAGGCTATGGATGCGGCCCGAGCGGCCGCCATTAGAGCATTTACATAAAGGCGATCTACGCCAATCACCTGGATTGCCCACAAGTGCACAAAGAAAGTCCGCGGACCCCTCGAGCCTTACCATCGGCCAATAACCTCATAGAACTATGCTGTTTAGGGTTCCATACCTGATGGGTGACAGACGGAACCCTATTAATGACAATGAACTATAAACAATTACTTTGCTCACCCGCGATCCATTACCAAGATTTTTTGAGCTGGTTACGATTTGAATGGGTCCCGACTGTTGAACCTTAAATGAGCTTCTTGACAGGGTTCTAGACCACTAGACTTATTTTGTTCCTTTTAGTTTGTAAGGCAGTCGGGTTTTTTTGATTTTTTAAATTTAATGTTTTTTATTTTATACCTTTTTGATATTTCTGTTAAAATAGTAGATCAAAGTATTATAACCCGTATATATTAAAAATGGGCTAATTATTAGCTTTCATTTGATTCCCATATTGTTCCAATACGAAATATATTTTTTTATTCCTTCGCCATATTTTTTTCGCAGACGCCATATTGAAATTATATATACCCTATGTCACTCCGACAGTTATGACGAATCCAATGATACCTTATATGTTACAATCCGTCTAGCCGTTTAGGATGCAGCGAGGACCAAAGAAATGGACATACATACCCACATACATACATACATACATACGCTCGATAAACATAACCCTCCTTCGGGCAGTCGGGTAAAAATACGCAAACGGTGGCCGATTTTTCTAAAATTTGATCTCTATCGTCCCTTGAGACTATGCTCCACAAGAAATTTAAGGATAAAAGTAGAACATAAGTATTTCTTTACAAGTTCTTAAATTTTGGCATAAAAACAAAATTCTTAAATTTTCTCAGAATCCGGACAAAATCTAATAAAATTAGTAATTCAATTCTGCGCAAGTTATTAAGTTTAGCAGTCAACTTTGAAAAAAAATGCTAAATAGAATTTTAATGCTACTAACTCTATTTTTAAAGCACGAACCAAGGACATTGCACTCGTAATTTTAATATATTTTACTTACAGCTTTATAATGCCGACAAATTAATATAATATCAAAATTTCTAACGAATACACCTTTCTCAAATTACATTAACGTGTTAACTTCAGAATCTGATTCGCCCACGTGATTCAGGTGACTAGACTAGAATCTAGTCGAATGTTACTTAGACTCTAGGTTGCAGTTTAGGTTTACGAACATAATAGCTGGGCTCCGCGACTTTGTATATTGGGAGGTAGAGCCGCGAGAGTTGAAGTCAATGATTACACACACAGCTACACAAAGAACTGATTGCATAAAAGAAGAATGAATGCGGATGAGTAAATGACAAAATCCCGCTGTCATATGACACTAGCCGTTACCCGCGACACCGTCCGTGTAGAATTCGGTTTTCACTATCCCGCAGGAACTACACAATTTTCCGGGATAAAAACTATCCTATGTCCTTCCTCGGGACTTAAACTATATGTGCACCGAATTTCATCTAAATCGGTTCAGCGGTTTAGACGTGATGAAGTAACAAACAAGCAAGCAAACAAACAGACTTACAAACCTTAGCATTTATTATACTAGTGGGAAGTGGGATGTTCTTGAGTGACCTCAACTCTGGTGGCATTGCCTATAGCACGCTTCACGGTATGCCAAAAATAACCAACCATACAGCTCCACCTGGCGGGCGCGGCGTCGATCAAGTTGAAGCATTACCTGCAACAGAGGGCGCTGTTAGAATGGGGCATAAACATCGAGCATGGCGGCCCGGGGAGTCGTTAGCGAGACGGATGGTGCTGGCGCCGTGATCACGCGCAATCGGGGATTTAAAACATAAAAACAACCGAGTAGACAATATAAAAAGCAGGGTGTTTCATTTCATTGCCTCAGCATTATGCTGAACCAGTATCCGATTCGCATCCGCAATGACACACTCTGTCGTTCATGTTGTTTATTTGTAATAATATTGTTTTATCTTGTATTGGTGCGAATAATTGGTGCGAATAAATGTATTTTCTTTCAATAAAAGTTGTTATAGCGTTTAAAATTATTGATACCAAAAATCTATTTAAATTTGTAATATAAAATCTTATGCTGTTTGATAAAAAAGATTCCGCCAATGTTTTAAACTGTCATGATATTTTCTTTCATACCTACCACACACAGGATTTAATCGCGACAAAACTTCAACCCAACTGCCAACTGCTGGGCACAGGCGTCTTCTCAGAAAGAGAGGGCTTGAGCTTTAGTTCTACATGAGCCCAGTGCGGGTTCAGACTAAACGATGTTGATCACAATGATTTTACCAAAATTATCTCAATTTTATCTGAATTAGTATATTATCAATTATGGATTCCGCCAATTTAATGGTTTGTATAATATTTTAAATTTACATTATTAGCTTTTACTTGGTACCTATATTATTACAATAACAAATTATTAGCCCCTTCCATATTTTTTTCCTGGTCGCTATTTTGAAATATTACAATATACCCTATGTCACTCCGACAGTTTTAACAAATCTAATACGAGTACTTCAAAATTAATTAAACTTGCCTGATTCAATAAATTATTTAAAACTTCATAGGTTTAAAAACCGTCGTTTCAATTCAATTCAATGAGGGCTATCGTTTTTTGTCTCACTAGATGGCGCACTGTTGCGTGAGGTTTTTAAGTATGGCTTTCAAAGTCTGTTATTACGGGCGTGAAAACAAAGTTTAGATTAAAATCATATTTAATACACCATTATAACCGTACCATAAAAATATCGAGCATGCCACAGTGTTGCATAGTCCCCGTTTTGTTCGGAAAAAAGAAAGACAAAGGTTTCCAAAAGACAAAACTGTCTCAAAACACAGACATTCATTGCCCCGGAACGCATATTTGCCATAATTAATTTCAGATATTGCAAAATATTCACAAAATTATTCTAATTATAAATAAACCCGCGTAGCTCACCCAAAAACTATGAGATTTGACATTTCGGAGACCTCACGCTACACTAGCGCCTCTAGTGGCGAATTCATACGCGATAGCCCTCATTCAAATCAAATTTTATTGCGTTTAGGCTACACACACGCAAACATCACGCCTGTATTCCCAAATGGGGTAGGCAGAGCACACGGAACGTTACCGCTTCGGAGCCACTTTTAACAACTTTAGGTTTAAAGTTTGACAAAAACTGTACAATAGTGACAGGTTGCTAGCCTGTCGCCTACGGTATACCTTAACCTATATCTTTTCGTTTCCTTCTTGTTTCCTTTTTTCATTTAGGTTACGCTCAAACATAACCCTCATTCCTACAGCTAGGTAAAAATAGAATTCTTATGAACTATAATCTATTTTTCAACAAATATTAGCCACAAACATCGCCAGTTCGCGAACGTCCGCAGGCGCCATTGTGGCGCTGGAACCGTGTTATAGTTGGCGGAACTTATAATTATTTTTGTCAAGTTTAATGAGACCGCGTCCGCGCCGTGACTCCAGTAGTTGCTATTGCCGCTTATGAAACCTTTGTTTGTTCTATAAATTATATTTTAATACTCTTAAGTCTTCTTATTAATAGACGATGGGAATAACAAAGTTGGATTTGATGCATGTGCCGAAACTTTGACTGAAAACTGTTTTTTTTTCGATATATAGAATTATAATGAATATATCTTGAATTTATAAAAAAACAACTTTCGATTATCATCATCATACCTTTCCTCAGATCTAAGGACTGCGCTAAGCGAGACACTTTGACTTTGAAATTGACCACCTTGACTGGGAAAAGTTGGCGGAGAAACGCACAGATTGGCGCGGACGTGTGTTGGAGGGTCGCAAGTATTGCGATGAGGCCTGGCTCAAGGCACTTGCTGACAAGAGACAGAAACGACACCAAGGCGGTTCTGCACCAACATCCGCAGACTTCTCTTGTCTGGCCTGTGGGCGAACATGTCGCTCTCGCATCGGTCTGGTCAGTCACCAAAGACGTTGTGCACAGGCAACACGCCAAAATTCGTCTGGAACAGACGCGTGGGCCTGATGATCAGCCATAAGACGTCCACTGTTGGGCAGGGCCCCCCTCAGGGTTTTTTTAATCTGCAATCAGTCGCCAGACTATAATCAGATGAGGGGTATGAAGAATGGCGGTAAGTTAATTTAGAGACCAGTGCTTCTTGCATTACTTAAATAATGTGGTTAAGTTTTAATCTTTTAACCACACTGGCATTTTGGAGCAATCCTGAAGCTAGCGGATTGGAGTGATGGGCGAGCCCTCATGATTGAACGGCTTTCCTATCGACATCAAAACTATTTAAAATAGACAGTGGATAAGCGTCATTTTTGTACGGTAACTGATCATCGTTGAAAATACTATAATATTTTTTTATTTGTAAAACTCTACATTATTATGTTTTTAAAGAAAAAAGATCTTTGTATGGCCATCTTATTGTGGTTATAATCTCCTCTCTTCGCCAATTAGTTGAGCAATCGACATCAGTACATCACTTTGCCTACTCACTAAACACTCTTAAATATGCCAATATTGGTTCTTGCTATAAATCAGCCGAGTTTCACGAAAACATTGATGTAATGGCTTTCCCCACTGAAGTGGCCAAATCAAATTAAATATTACTAATTGAAACCAAAAACACAAACCGTGTTTACAGTAATACCTCAAAAGTTAAATCAGCCGTCACACCAAACCCAAACAAAACAATACTTAGTTCCTGAACATTTTATTATCAAATTAGTACAAACACCTGGAACTGCAAACTATATTCAAATTCAAATAGCAATTGCGATTCAACAGAGGCGAGTTACTGGTCCGGTAGCGGGCGAGTTGCTCGCACGAACAAGTTGCCACGAAGTTTGCGGTGGCCAAGTTGGTCGGACTTGGTTGTGGTGGTAACCAATGAGGTTATTATAGATGTCTTTGTAAAAGTTTTGTATAATTTAAGTTTGAGTGGAATTCAGTAGTAACAGTGATTGTGCCATTTAGCGGGACTTTTCTAAGATGCAACGAAGAATATATGAGTCTTTAAATAGGGCCCTAGTTTACTTGCGCTGTCAATAAACATGCGTGACGAGTGTCATTTTAATCGTTGCCTACGACAATGACCACAGAACTTTTGCAGTTACCTATATAACAATCTGTTTAAAGTATTACATATGCGAGTTTTTTATACATAACACCTGTGCTATTTACGATTTTGAAATATTAACAAGTATTTCCGCAAAAAATGCACTCCGTGGCGTCTAAGCATACGCTAAAGCAGCAATATAAATATTACAATATACACGGAGCACGCGAAAAAAAACAAAAAACCGGACAAGTGCGAGTCGGACTCGCGTACGAAGGGTTCCGTACCATTATCTATAAATACAACATTAGACATTAGCAAAAAAAAAAACGGAAAAAAACATGTTTGTTGTATGGGAGCCCCCTTAAATATTTATTTTATTTAAATTTTTTTTTTTTAAAGTGATTAAACAACTAAATATTCTGTTAATATTCCAATAGTATCTACCTGTTGCCGTTATTAATATCAAACAAAAAACAGCAAAACAATTACGTTTGTTGCATGTATGGGAGCCCCCCTTAAATATTTATTTTATTCTGTTTTTAGTATTTGTTGTTATAGCGGCCACAGGAATAAATCATCTGTGAAAATTCCAAGTGTCTAGCTACAGACAGACAGTGGAGTCTCAGTAATAGGGTTCCGTTGGCACCCTTTGGGTACGGACCCTAAAAACACGTATCAAAAAACAAAAACCCGCGCGGTATCTCGGAGCATCATAAATCCATTTCATACAATATCAAAGTGCGTTTACAACATAATCTGCAGAAAGTCGGCCATCCATTTCCCATGGCAATAACACACAATTTTCCACCTTTCCCCTTGGTGATAGAATCCAAAGAGCTGTTCACTCGTGTATCGCGTGAGTGTATGAGACAATGGATGTCATTAGGCGAATTATGGGGGGTAATGAATGGCAGGAATACGGGGAAATGTTAGGGCCCGACCTACATAGAGATTTGCTGCATGTCTTTGTAATAATCATCTTTTCTTTGAAAGCAAAGATAATGGACGTAACTAATGGTATTTTCTTTGGTACGTTGCTGGTGTACGGTTAGAGTTTTCATGTTAGGATAAGGTTCTGCAGGAATTTGTTTAAGACAGCGAGCCAAGAAGAAGGTAAGAGAAGTAAGAGTTTCATACAGATTTGTTGGTGTGTCTAAGTATATTATGTATGCTATAAATGGCCGTATCTTTACAAATCCGGTGTCAAAAGAACTATGCTTTTAAGCAAAATTTACGCAGTGTTGGGTCATTTTGTATTGGTTGTTTTGGACCCCCTCCCTCAAACATTTTTTGTTATTCGTTATGTATAGAATATACCTAAGACTAATACCATATTAAGCGTCGTTGCAAATTTTAAAGAAAAATCAGTGTTAACCTATATTGGTTGTCGCCGATACTCTTTCATTCAGTCATTATTCAATCCTCAAAACACTTCCATATTTTCAGCACACATCGCAAACAATTGACAAGATTTCATTTTTTTAACATCTGTTAATTACTACAGGAATCGAAGAGTTTTGCCTCCTGAACATGGGAAATATTTATTATAATTGATTTCTCCATATTAAAAAAAATACAAAAAATTTAAAAAAATATGTCTGAATTTGCCAACACTACCACAGAATAGATATTATTATGTTTCCTTTGCCTTTATCACCAGAAAAAGGAGCTGTCATAATTTTGATATTGTCTCTATCTTTTGTATATTTTATCTTACTCTATGGTCTCTATGCAACGTCTACGTCAGATTTACGTGATCTTTTTTTTAAGAGACTAGACAAAAGTAATGGATCTATTGTGTCGTAGTTTTGGAGTTATGCCCTGTTAGAATAAGCACATCTTGAAAAATTTTTAATAAATTCATTAATAGTTGTAGCGAAGTTTTAAAAATATCAGCGTTTTTCTCTTTCCAAACAGAATACAGAGAACGAATCAAATTATAGTCTTAAAAATATGAAATCTTGTCAATTCAATTCCAATTGACACGCTATCAGGAATTCCTTAAAGCCACAAAGAACTGCATATTGTAGGGTCCCGACAATGCGAGTATTTGCTGCAGTTGCGGCGGAGCTGAAATGGAATGCAAATGCGGCGCCAGCGCCGGTTCCATTGTACCACGGCACCGGAGAACGCGACTCTCACATAACATTACGTCACGGCATACGACAGACCTTAATACACTAGGCTACAACATTCGATAGACACTCGACGGTTTTAGGCTTAACTACTCTGCAATACAAATTAATGGAGGTTATACAGGCACGCTGATTTGGGGCAAGGCGACCGGCAAAGAAATGATTTTTTTTTCGATGATTGTTACGCGATAACTCCGCCAATTGTGGGCCGAATTTCAATTTTTTTTTAAGTTCTAAAGGACATACTTCCGAGGTGGTCCCATTGACACCAAGTCAGGATCTGATGATGGGATCTTAGTGCCTCCGCTAGCTGACGCGGACGCCCGCCGCGTGCGCACGCTCGCGGGTCCCACTCTGGACACCCGCCGTATTAAAGTCCGTCGCATGCGCCCGCGCCATTTAGCTCTGTTCATACAATTTCTTATTAGACGGGCGTCCGTTCCGGGTAATCCGCGTCAGCTAGCGGAGGCACTTAGAAAAATCGAGGGCAACCCTCGAATTTTTAAAGCACACCTGTAGCGATTTTTGGCATTTTTAACATCAAGTCAAGTATTTACATTCAGAAAGTATCATTTGGTGAACTGGACCCTGATAAAGAAGACCGTAGGTGCCGGTACTCTGTTATAAAATGATATAACTATGCTGTGTTTGAGCTTAATGGAATCGTTGTGAGATGCACTTTGGCTACAAATCACTAAAAAGTATGATTTTTTTTTAACAAAAAATGGAACCGACTTCAAAAACCTTGAAAATAATTTTCTACTACGTCTTCAATCACTCCTACTGCCTCAGCACGAGCCAGCAGGAGTGATTAAAGCCCAATATGTAGTATTTATGTAGGTGAAGTAGACGACTATAGTTCCTCCTGCTGGCTCGTGCTGAGGCACCGACTACAAAATAGTAGAAAATTATTTTCAAGGTTTTGGAAGTCGGTTCCATTTTTTTTTAACTGTTTTAAAAAGCACCACATGTATTATCACGACGCTATTAGGTACTTCGACTAGGTGGGGCGACGAAATCGTAAGAGTTGCGAGCAACCGGTGAAAAGTGGCAGTGACAGCAGCGTTTTATGGAGGAGTCCTTTGTTCAACACTCGATGATGATGGACTGTCCCGTGAGCCCCTACAATGCGCACGCGGCGCGTCTTCGCTAATGCTAAGTGCGCACCGGCGGCGCGCATACATTTTCATATTGGTCATAATTTATGCGCAATTCGTCACTTTCTCGTTTTTTTGTCTGTTGACTTGCCGGTTTACCTTTTCTAGTTTTAGGGCAAGGAAGCCAATATGAAGATATTTTAATTGTATGAAGGTAAAAAATACTTTAAGCTAAATGCTTGTAAAATTACTTGAGACTGTTTCCATCTTTTGGGAACATTTTGCATTTTTTTATAATTAATTTAGGACTCTCCAAGACTAGACTGATTAGGTTGTTATCGAGCGAATGAGTCACACTTTTGGCCTCAACAGTACTTTAAATCAGGTGAGACGGAGGTCCATCGCTAGTCAGTTTATAGTAAACTACCTGGGCGACCGAGGTTCGTTTCGTTCAAACACGCGTTTTCTCTTACATAAGACCAAGCTAGATCGATTGTTCGACCCAGGAAACCTCCACATAGCACACCCCAAATCCTTATTGCCGTTTCTGAGGTCCCCGAAACAAATACTTATACAAGAATGAGGGCTATCGTTTTTTGTCTCACTAGATGGCGCACTGTTGCGTGAGGTTTTTAAGTATGGCTTTCAAAGTCTGTTATTACGGGCGTGAAAACAAAGTTTAGATTAAAATCATATTTAAAACACCTTAAAACCGTACCATAAAAATATCGAGCATGCCACAGTGTTGCATAGTCCCCGTTTTGTTCGGAAAAAAGGGAGGAAAAAGGTTTCCGAAAGACAAAACTGTCTCAAAACACAGACATTCATTGCCCCGGAACGCATATTTGCCATAATTAATTTCAGATATTGCAAAATATTTACAAAATTATTCTAATTATAAATAAACCCGCGTAGCTCACCCAAAAACTATGAGATTTGACATTTCGGAGACCTCACGCTACACTAGCGCCTCTAGCGGCGAATTCATTCGCGATAGCCCTCATTGCTCGTTTAAAGGTTTAAATAAATAAGAGTTAGATAGATAAATATACTTAGCGCGCAATGCTTTGGCTACAAACGCGAAACGTTTCACCGCGAGCAGGCAATGTCTCCGCTGCAAGCGCGCAAAGTTTATGTGACGACCGCGATGTTCTTGTCGCGAGCGCGCAATGTTTTTGCTAAGAGCACACAGCGCTCCGAGCGCGTCATGTTTATTCTCGAGCGCGGACTGCTTTCGCCAGGAGTGCGCCGCGAATTAGCTCCATATAGCGCCGAGAACGCCATATTGTACGAGTGTATAATTTATGGTGAAACGTAGCACGATCGCAGCAAAAGCGTCGCGCACTGACTTCACCATCCCCTTGCCCGTAAATCGCCAGCGTGATAAGGCTCTAAGCAACTCGAGTCAAGATTGGGTCACCATGGCACTATAACTTATATCGCTAAATGATGGATGCGGTACAAGACGAATGCGGCGGCCGCAGTACATCCATCACAGCGGGCTAATGGGCCAAGCCACATCCACGTTGGGAAAAGAAACGTAGCTCCATAATTTGTCCGCGTGGTGATAGGTACTACTGGTAAGCTATAAGTTAATAAGTAAATCTCTGTGCACTTCACCATGATAAGTGTTATATAACATTATAAAACATTTGTTTTATAATATTGTATAACAAATTGTAAGAAATGTTATAGTACATTGTTATCCTGTTTCGTCGGGTGACAAGCAAAAGTCACTAAGTACCAAATACCTACTTACAACAAAGCTCGTATCTCAATATGAAATTACTAACTAGATACGACTTTCTGAAGAGCAGCGACAGAATTTTATGAGTTTTGCTTGTCAGCCGGCGTTATAGAACTTTTAAAATGTTATATAACATTTTTTTATACATAATATTTAAAAAAATACAAAATATGTACTTTAGTTTCCCGTTAACCTTAGCGGACCCCCGACACCGACGACGCTTAGATAAAAAAAATATTACTAGGTACTTATACTAAATTAACTTAGGCTAATTTTGCGGGAAATCAGCATAGTCCCCGCGGGATAGGGATAAACGAATTCTTCGCAAATGAAGTGGCGGGCAACAGCTAGGTAGTGCATAATTATTTTTTACTTTTTAGTTGCCTTTTTTTTGTGGCGTTTTTTTCGGGCGTTTTTTATATTTTATGTATGCGTTTCTTTGCCGTGATTTGTTAGTTCCCAACGGAGCTCCGTGGAGTGTCGAAGAGACGATTTTGACTTTGGTAGTGGCTAAATAAGTGTTTGCTTTGTGAAATCTCATTTCCCACCTTATATTAGCGCTAATTCCTTATCCGTATTCCCTGAAGCAACACCAGGAGAACAGTTCACGTAAGTGTTAGTTTTAAGTTAGGTTAAGTTTAGTTTGTAAGAAAAAAGACCTGTGATATCGCATGGCAGTGTTATGCCCACTCCTGGGCTTAACATTGGCATATATTGACACCAAGCAATGCCGGTTTCTGTGACAAACTAATTGGCGCTAATATCGTGAAGTCCTCCACATTCACATGCCGAGCTGTCCACTATGCCCAATCTCGCAAGATGTTGGGGTGTGCAAACATGCCCCATTCGCATGCGAGACATCATAGTTGTTGCAGGCTTACAAAGATGGATTTTTGAGAACCAGGGCTTGGCAGGGATTGCCGGTTGAATATCGCGATAACGCAAACCCGTCCTTACATCATTGGACGCCCAAAGCTGGCTCCAAGCCTCTCGTAAGTATATCTTTGGCATAGCTACAAGATCCTCAGCTATATTTTTGAACGGATGAAGGTCCCCACTATCGATCGCTTCGCGAGCTAATTGGTCCACGCGTTCGTTTCCCTTGATCCCCCTATGGCCAGGGATCCAAGCAAAGGAAACTATGTATCCATTCTGATAGCATTTAAATAGAAGCTTCGTATTTTATAGATATGGGGATTGTTAGATTTTGTTTTGAAAGGAATTTAGCAATAGACTGCAATGAGCTCAGTGAATCCGAAAATATTATAGTGTTTTTGAGTTTCATTAAAACTATATATTCAACTGCTTTCAGGATACCAAAACACTCTCCAGTGTACACAGATGATTCTGGTGGAAGTTTAATTTTTTGTACAATATTGTATTGAGAATGCAATACACCAACGCCAACACACCCATTTGAGGAGACCTTTGAAGCATCTGTGTAAATATGATGGACATCCCGAGCTTCTGATCCAATAAAACCCAAAAACTGATGATTATGTTCTACATCATTTTTAGAAATACCTATATTTAGGGCAACTGATGGAATAAGAAATAATGATTCATATTCATGCTGATAAATGGGGAGTGTAGAGGAATTAATAGTGGGTGCAGAAATAGATTGATATTTATCAAAGCTTTTGATTAAACAAGGAGGCTTCTTATGTTTCCAATATTTTGAGGAGGCTATATGCAGAGATAGACGAGGCAGGATAGACCAGAGCTGATGATTGGATAGCTGAGTACATCGGAAAAAGATATCTATCGCTGAGGAATTGACGCCGTAAATATAGTGGAGGATCAACGCATTCCACTTGAAGCGCATTAATAGGACTAGATTTCATGGCCCCACAGACAATTCTAAGAGCTTTAGACTGGATACCTTTCAATTTCTTGAAGCCAGCAACACTTCCAGGGTCTAGTAAAAAAGTACCATAATCTAAAATGCTTCTAATCAAAGCATTGTACAATAATTTCAAGCATGAAGGATGTGCACCCCACCAAACCCCTGAGACACACCTCAGAATATTAATGTTTTTTTCACATTTTGCAGCTATGTAATCACAATGGGCTAGGCCAGTTAATTTGCTATCTAAAATTACACCTAAAAATTTTGTTTGATTTTTAACCAAAATTACTTGACTACCAAATTTAACACTAATTGGGGGAGGGAGTCGCTTTCTGGTAAACAATACCACCACACTTTGGACACAGAAAGCTCCAAACCATTGGAGTCTAACCATGTCTTTAACAGCCCTAAAGAACAAGTGAGACTATTGCTAGCCTTTTCAATGGAGCTATTAATTGAGTATAATAGTAAATCATCAGCAATATTGTAAAACTCTGACCGATCCTTTTAAAGATGATTCCAAGTCATATGTGTAAATATTATATAGCAATGGGCTTAATACGGAACCCTGTGGAAGTCCTCGCCACACTGTACGCGTGATTCTATTATTGTCATCTAAGAGTATACTAATAAATCTTTCTGATAGTAAATTGATTATGAAGTTGATTAAAACTATAGGTACCCCTAACTTAAGAAGTTTATCCCTCAATACTGAAACTACCACATTATCATAGGCAGAACAAATATCAAGGAAAGCAGCAGTAACTGACTCATTGTTTGAGAATGCTAGATGGATATCGGACGTTATTATTGCCAGACTGTCATGACAAGACCGACCTTTGCGAAAGCCAAATTGACTTTGAGCCAGAAGCTGATTGCTTTCCATGAAATACTCTAACCTGTTTTTAATCAAATGCTCCGCCACCTTGGCGAAGACTGAAGATAGGGCAACTGGGCGATAAGAGGATGCATCGCTAGCTGGTTTACCCTGCTTCAGAATAGGTATTATAATTTGAGACCTCCATGCCTCAGGAACAGTGCCAGTAAACATAACTGTATTTATGACAGAAAGGAAATAAGAAAGAATACTGTCACTAACATTTGAAAGAAAGGAATAAGGTACACCATCCTCTCCTGGTGCTGAATCCTTTAGGTTTGCTAAAATACCTTTTAACTCCTCCATTCGGAAGGGTGATCCTAGACTAAATTGAGAAGAAGGGCTAGGAGGAATAGAGGAATGCTGAAAAACATACCCTTCAGGAACTGATGCAGGGGCTACTGGTCTATGAATTGTTGAGCTAAATTAGGAGGAAGTATTTGTCTAGGAGAATCATTAAATGCAGATCTAAACCTTTTCACGTTATTCCATACTATGGAAGGTTTTACATTAGGAGAAAGTGACAGACAAAATTGCTTCCATCCTTCATATTTTTTCTTACGCAGCAACTTTTTAGTATCTCTTGCAACTTGCATGTAAAATTCAAAGTTTTCATTGGTCATTGAGTGGCAATAACGTCTCTCAGCCTCCTTTCGTTTTTTAATTGACTGGGAACATTCAAAGTCCCACCAAGGCGGAGAAGGAATTTTACCTGATGCACTATTTTTAACAGGAAAAGTTTCATCAGCTGCTTCAGTAATTATCTTAGCCAGGGCAGCCGAGGAAGTAACTAGATCCTCCTCATCAATACTGGGGAGATCAGATAATCTCTTATCTACGCCGCTTTTAAACATTTTCCAATCTGCATTATTTAAATTGTACTTGAGCATGGGGCTAGGCCTTGTAAGCAACGGAATAGTAAAAGGAAAAGAAATTAAAATCGGAAAATGATCACTTCCATGGGATGACTCTAATGTATGCCAGGATAATGACGATGAAAGATGAGCAGAACAAATAGATAAGTCCACAACGCTTATGGCCTCTAAAGGGCCAGTTCGCCTAGTGGGGTAGCCATTATTGAGAACACAAAGATTATGACTATCGAGAATATCTAAAATTGTTCTCCATGATTGCTAGAAACTGAACTACCCCAAGAGCGATGCTGGGAATTAAAATCCCCTAGAATCAAGATGGGTTTTGGCAGGGAGATTATCACTTGTTCAAGCTCATGAAAGATCAATGATGATGGATGAGGAATATATACAGAGACAATACAAATGTTATTTACAATGGCAGCAACAATGGACCATTCATTGTTGCTGTGTGGAGGAGTAGGTATTGTTGAAAATGCTATATTATCCTTAACAAGTAACGCTACCACCATATCCATCAGGTCTGTCCTCTCTGAGACATGAGTAGCCAGAAACTCTAAACAGAGCTCCAGGCTTAAGCCATGTCTCTCAGAGAGGGCAAAAGCGAAAGGATTAAACTGATTTATAAGATAGATTAAGTCTTGTTTTTTGCTAGTTATACTTCGGCAGTTCCACTGAACTATCTTGTCCATTGTGTGTTATAGTAGCAGCAAGTGCTTCAAGCAAGGGGGCAACGTGGGACGATGAAACAAAGTTAGATTTAGATAACAAAGAAATTAAAGCTATTATGGCCTCAGCCACAGATTGAGATTGTGAATCAGTATTGTTGGAATCTTTCAGTGCGCAACCATTTGGTGGAGGTGGAATAGCATATTCCTTAATCAGAGCATTGTGAGCCACTTGATCGTATCCTTTACTGGTTCTAACTGGAGGGCCTCGGGGTTTAACAAATACTGTTTTTCTATATGACTGAGTGGGTGTGCTTTGTCTAGAAAAATTTCCAACACTATTGCGATAAGTTTGTTGGTTCGATGGTGAAGGTTGATGAGGTGAGGGATTATGTTGAAAAAGGACATCTGCAAAAGATTTTTTAACTGGTGGATGACACTTAGCAGCTTCTCCATACGAGATACAATTATTGGCCATAGTAACTTTAATATCTTTTTGCCTTTTATGTTCCGGACATGATCTATTTATAGCAAAATGTGGGCCACTGCACCAATAACAAAAGGCATTGTCTTCTTCCACGGAGCAGGTCTCAGCTGTATGCATTTGTCCACATTTGTAGCACTGGGGCTTGGACCTACAATTAGTTTTTGTGTGGCCGAACTTGCAACAGCTGAAACACTGCACCGTTGGGAAAATGTACAGCTCTACAGGTATTGCGTTATAACAAGAGAATACATGTTTAGGTAGATGACGTCCGTCAAAAGTCAAAACGATAGTTTCCGAAGGTTGCCATGTGACAGAACCATCAATAGTCACCCTTCGGTTCAGTCGCCTCGCCTTAACAACATTCCCACACCCAATAGGTACAGTGATGTTAGTTAAAATTTCGTCATCGGACCATTGAGCTGGAATACCCCGGACTAAGCCCATACGTGTGACAGAAAATGAAGGGATGTAAGCCGTGAGATTCTCGGCCTCAAGACGAGAATCGTGGATGAATGCATTTGCGTCGTTCATTTTTGAAAAGGCCATAGATATGCGGTCCTACCAATTCGTTTTACGCTTCCGTTAATGATGTTTTGGAAGTTGTTCCTCATCAGAAATTTACCAAAAGACACAGGATGTAAGGACGAGTTTGCGTCTGTTTTTTTGGTTTGGACGTGGATAGTGAAGGGACTGAAATCCATACTATTAAACAATTCCCTGCCAACTCCTGATGTTTTACTTTTTTCCACTTCCATCTTACGTGTCTCTACAGTATTTAAGTCAACAACAGTACTGATACTCCTTGGTATATTCGTAACTTCAGGAACACTTTCATTACAAGCGCATGCGTAGTATCCCTCATTGTTTTTCTACTTTTTGTGTTACATTTTTTACAAATTTTTCGGCGTCTTTTCCGATCGCATACGGTAAATGAGGTAGACGAGTCTGTATCAGCAATGACTCCATCTATGATGGAGTCGATTTCGATATTGCACCCAACCTGGAGGCTTGCACCTCCAGGGTCTGGGGATCCTTATCCCCCATGGGCCAGAAATATAAAAAAGGAAAACTTACCTAACCCGACGTTTTTATATACACTTACACAAATATAAATATGAACAATAAAATAGAGAAACAAAATATATATACAAACACCACCTAACTGATCTTTAAACTATTAAATAATATTTAACAAAAAAAAGAAAGCCAGAAACAGAACCGCCGCGTTTCACGTTTCCCGCGCTTTTTTCGGGTTAAATGTTTAATGAGCCAATCGCAAGCAAGACCGTAACGTCAAGCGAATCTTCGATTAACTAACGCATCTAGCGTATTTTCGCCGGACACGAAACCTCCATTGACGAGCCATTAAAGCCGCTTGTAGACGTCCGTTGTTTTCACGGGACAACGGACCGTTTTTTTTGCCGGACTTGCGGTATTGTGTTGGCTTACAATGAAGGTGTGTACATACATGCAACGGACACAAATGTCCGGTGACTTAAAACTTGTGCACATTAGCGTTTTTGCCGGCGGTTTCTCGGCGCAGCGGGAACGCGGCGTGCACGCGGCGAGCACGCTGCGGTACCTCCACGAATATTTGCCGCCAGCGCGCCACCGCGGGGCGCCGACCGTATATGACCGTACGTGGCTTAATTGCCGCATCCACGCGACGACACCGCGGTGGCACGCAGGGGGCGAATAATCGCGGAGGTGTCCACAGCGTGCTCGCCGCGTGCACGCCGCGTGTGCGCCACGTTCCCACTCCGCCGAGAAAACGCCGACATAAACGCTAGTGTGCACAAGCTCTTATCCATACGACACCGCAAGTCCGGCAAAAAAAAGGTATGTTGTCCGGTGAAACAACAGACGTCTACGAGCGGCCTTATTCTCGTAATAAAGTTGTTGATACACAGGCTTGGCCATGTTGTTCATAGCATAGGGCGCTGGGTCACAATGGACCGCCAAAGCCCCGGCGATTCCATCATCCCGAAAGCATCATTTACAAAATAACCAAAATATACTCAAGAAAATAGCGAGAGTACTTTTGAAACTTTGCAACGACTCGGAAAACAAATTGATGAGAATGTTATTACATTAAAAATAAGTAATTTGGACAAAAATTAAAGTACATAAAGGCTAAACACCTGACGCGAGGGCAGCGCGTACTTCTGTCATATTGACAACGGTGTCGGTGATGTTATTAAAAGAATATTTTCTAATCCTTCAAACTTTTTCATTGACAAATACTTTTATACAATATGAATTATTTTCCTTCCAAGGCTATGATAATCTTTGGCATTTTGACGCACAAAAATACAAAATAACACTAAGTACGACGCGCAAACAACGTTAAACTTTGACAGCAATAGACAGATGACATTTGGATTTATTGTTACCAGTGCAATAATTAGTTCTATTGGTTTTCCGCAATATGGCGAGGTTTTTTATAATTCTGGTCAGCTTTATTTGAGTTTAATATAATAAAATCATATACATCAGCGTTACCACCTGTAATTCATAACTAAACCTAACTATCACCACCACCACAACTAGACTGACGCGTTTCGCGCTCAACCAGAGTTCATCCTCAGAGCACACGACCGTTCGTCAATGTAGTGCGTGTGTTTGATAGTTAAGTTTGTGTGATTTGTGTCTGTTCTTACAGTGGGGTGAGTAATACTTCGCTCACTCGCCGCCACATATTTACACATATTATTATATATTATGTATGAGTATGTAACCTAATGTATGTTGCATTAAAAGAAATTAGTCCATATAAATCTTATACAAATTGAAGTTATATAAAAATAACGTTATATAATTTAAGCGTTATTACGTTAAAAAAAATACTTTTTGTTGTTATAGCTCACATTCATTATAAACTCAAACAAACTCAAACTCACAACATTTATTGACAAGAAAAACACACTACATCACAACAAAAACACAGTAAAAACATAAATAGGAGAAGAGAGGAAAATAAGAGACTTGTGCTGTAGTGTTGAGCCAAAAGACTCAGCTCAGCATGTGCCGTAGCCCTGAACCAGAGCTGCAGCGCTGGTTTTCAGCCTGAAACCGGTGAGTGTGCACCACGTAACCGAACGCGTAATTATTTGCGGGAAAGAAAAGAAACTATATTATATCTTGTGAACGTTATTAATATGAAATTAGATATTTTGTAGTTATATCTCGTGGGACGCACCCCTTACAGTGTGGAGGTGAAAAATCATGAACACACATTTTGTCGCATAGACATAATGTCATAAACATTAATCATAAAATTGCGGGCAAGCAAAATTATTGTATATAGTTAATTGACACAGACCTCTGTTAAGCACCAGCAACGCCTGATTCAATAAATTAAATAATATTAGAAAAATAAAAGTGGCCAACCATTCGAAGTTATCACCATCCAATATACCTCCAGCATCACCTCTCTCTTACAATACCGTTTTCCAACCTTCGCCCAAAGGAAATTGTTTAACTTGAAAATCACTTTAACTTAGCAGACTTAACGGTCATTATAAGGTAAGACGATTTTCCCGTGAACGTGCCCGGCGCGCCGGCCCGGGGATTCCGCCAGCTATATGCTTTACCATTGCGCCGGAGGTGATGGCTTTTTCGCGCTTTTAGTACTGGATCATTG